>NW_028238781.1:0-242500 GCF_021556685.1 Rattus norvegicus
ACTCCTGATTCTAGATGCTGTGGGAGAGAAAGCTGATCACCCAGGAGTGTGGGCAATACGCCAAGCGTACAAGGAACAGAGACTGCCACTTCTGCCCACCGTACCCCACACCTCCTAGCCCAAGACAAAACTGCCTAGTGCTTCTGGACACAGGAACTTGCAGGAGGAGTAAATCTAAAGGAGCACCATGTTCCAGACTGTGCCCGGATCTGAACTGAACTGGTCAAACAGCTCCTTGTCACCAAAATCCTGAGTGTGGGGGAACTAGACCTTCAGAGAAGCAGACACTCCTGGGAATCCAAGAGGACTACACTCTGCCAAGATTCCTGACTCAAGGAAGGAAAACATTTTGTGCCATCAGTGTCCCCACCCTACAGTGGGACCTAGGAGAAGTATGGGAATTTCCTTCTCATTCCTGCCCACAGGGAAAGATGAGAAGGGGAGTGGACAGGAGCAACTACATGCCTGAGAACAGAATACTTTGTTCCCATAACTGGGTAAAACAAAACAGGAAAACAGGTCTACAGCAATCCTGACACACAAGCCTACTGGGCGGTCAACCACCGACAGAAAGACCAAGAGAAGCTAGCTACAGAGACAACCTGATGGCTAGTCAGGAACACAAGCAACAGAAATCAAGACTACTTAGGCACAACAGAACCCAATTCTCCCATCAAAACAAACAGTGTATATCTAAAAAAAAGCAAGATCTAGATTTAAATTCACATTTTATCATGACGGGAGTGTGTTAAGAAGGTCATAAATATCTCCTTTAAGAATACAAAGGACAATAGAAAATACAGAAGTAAACAAGTAGAATCCTGAAAGAGTGAACTCAAAAGTACCTTAAAGAACTACTGGAAAAACTGCAAAACAGGAGAAGGAAATATACAAAACCACCCTGGAGTTAAAAATAGAAATAGACACAATAAAGAAAGCACAAGGAAGACAACCCTGAAAATGGAAAACCTAGGAAAGAGACCAGGAGTCACAGATGCGAGAATCACCAACAGGATAAAAGAGATTGAAGACATAATCTAAGGAGCACAAGATTCCATAAAAATCATTGACACAACTGTCAAAGATAATTTAAATGGAAAAGCAGCTAGCCCAAAACATAAAGGATATGCGGGGCACAATGTGTAGATCAAACCTAAGCTTAACAGGTATAGAAGGGGTAAAGACTGTCAACATCAAGGGACAGTAATATGTTCAACAAAATTATAGAAAGAAACTTTCCTAAGCTAAAGAAAGAGATGCCCATAAACATACACAAAGCCGACAGAACTCCAAATAGATTGGACCAGAAAAGGAAATCGTCCCATCACATAATACTCAAAACACCAAAATCAACAAATAAAAATATTAAGAGCAGTAACGGAAGAGGTCAAGTAACATATAAAGACAGACCTATCAGAATTAAAACAGAATTCTCAGCAGATATTACGAAAGCCAGAAGATCCTGGACAGATGTCATACAGACACTAGAGAACAAAAACACCATCCCAGGATACTGTATCCAGCAAAACTCTAATTAACATAGATGGAGAAACCAAAATATTCCATGACAAAACCAAATTACAAATATCTTTCTACATATCCAGTCCTACAAAAGGACCCTAACTGGCAAACCCCAAAAACAAGGAGCAAGTAACATCATAGATAAAGCAAGAAATTAATCTTTTCACAACAAATCGAAGAGAAGCACACAATCATTTTCTAATCTCCAATTATGAAAATAACAGAAAGCGACCATCACTATTCTTTAATATCTCTCATCATCAATGGACTCAATTACCCACTAAAAATACACAGATTGACACACTGGATATGTATTGAGGACACAGTGTGTTGCACTACAAGAGCTTTGTAAGAGACAAAGACAGACACTACATCAGAGGAAAAGACTGGAAAAAAACTTTCCAAAGAAATGGTCTGAAGAAGCAAGCTGGAGTATCCATTCTAATATCATATAAAATCAACTTTCAACCGAAAGTCCTCCAAAAGCATAAGGAAGGACACTTCATATTTATCAAAGGAAAAATCCACCGAGATGTACTCGAAATCATAAATATCTATGCTCCAAATATAAGGGCACCTATATACAAAGAAGAAACCTTACTAAAGTCAAAGAACATATGGCACCGGGAAATAATAGAAGTCAACATGAGATTTCAACACCCCATTCTCACCACTGGACAGATCACGGAAAGAGGAATTAAACAGATACATAGAGAGACTAACAGAAGGTATAAACCAAATGGACTAACAGATATTTAGAGAACATTCTATCCAAAACAAAGGAGAAATACATTATTCTCACCACCTCATGGCACTTTCTCCAACACTGATCATATAATCAGTCAAAAAGCAGGCCTCAAAGGATACAGCAATATAGCAATAATTCCATGCACTCTACCAGACTTCCATGGGCTAAGGCTGTTCTCCAAAAGCAATCGGGAAAGAACACCAACATATACATATGGAAGTTGAATAATGCACTACTCAATGATAACGTGGTCAAGGAAAAATTAAAGGAAGAAATTAAAGACTTCTTATAATTCAATGAAAATGAAGGTACAATACACCCAAACACTTGGGACACAATGGCTTCATTCCTAAGAGGGAAAACCCATAGCTCTGAGTGCCTGCAGAAAGAAACAGGAGAGGATACATCAGCAGCTTGACAGCACACCTAAAACCTCTAGATTAAAAAGAAGCAAATACACCCAGGATGAGTGAGAAGTCAAATAATCAAACACAGAGCTGATATCAACCAAGTAGAAAAAAAAGGGACTATACAAAGAATCAACAGAACCAATACCTGGCTCTCTGAGAAAATCAACAGTATATATTAACCCACAGCCAGACTAAACAGAGGATACAGAGAGTGTCTGATATGTAACAAAATCAAATATTAAAAAGGGAGACTTAACAGCAGTATCAGAGGAAATTTAAAAAAAAAAATCAATCTACTACAAAAGCCTATGTTCAACAAAACTTGAAAATCTGGAGAAAAAACAATTTCCTAGACAAATACTGAGTACCAAAGCTAAATCAAGGAAAGATAAACCATTTGAACAACTCATAATTCCCAAAGGAATACAAGCAATCATCAAAACTCTCCCAAACAAAGAGTCCAGGATCAGATACGTTTAATGCAGAAATCCATCCAAAATTCACTGAAATTTTCATAACAATACTGTCCAAACTATTCCATAAAATTGAAAAGATGTAGTACTACCGAATTGCTTTCATGAAGCCACAATTGCTGTAATAACTAAAACACAGAAAGACCCAACAAGAAAAGAGAACTTCAGACTAATTTCTCTTACCAATATCGACACAAAAATACTCAAAGAAATTCTTGCAAACCTAATCCTACATCACATTAAACAATAATACACTATGATTAAGTAGGATTCATTCCAGACTTGCAGGGATGTTTTAATACAGAAAACCAACAATCTAATCCATTGCATAAAAGAAACTCAAAGATGAAAACCTTTCATTAGATGCTGAGAAAGATTTTGACAAAATTCAACATCCCTTGATGATAAAAGTCCTGGAAGGACAGATATTTAAGGCCCATACCTAAATATATACAGCAAATACATAGCTAACATTAAACTAAGTGGAGAGAAATTTAAAGCAATCACACTGAAATCAGGGACTAGACAAGGCTGCCCACTCTCTCACAACTTATTCAATACAGTTCTAGACGTCTTAGCCAGAGCAAGCAGACACTAAAAAACAGGTCAAAGGGATAAAGTTTGGAAAGGAAGAAGTCAAAATAGCACTCTTTGTAGATGATATGATAGTATACTTAGTGACCTCAAAAGTTCCACAAGATAATTACTAAGCCTGATAAACAATTTCAGCAAAGGGACTGGGGATAAAATAACTCTGCACAAAGCTAAACAAGCGGAGAAAGAAACTAGGGATATGACACCCTTCAAAATAGCCTCAAATAATATAAAATATCTCAGGGTGACTTTATCCATGCAAGAAGTAAAAGATATAAGCATATGAGCAGAACATCATGTCTCCGAAGAAAGTGAAAAGATTTCAGAAAATGGAAAGATCTCCAATGCTCATGGACTGGCAGGATTAATATAGTAAAAATGAATTATACCAAAAACTTAACCTACAGATTCATTCCAATCCCCATCAAAATTTCAGTCTAATTCTTCATGGAGTTAGACAGAACAATTCATAAATTCTTCTGGAAAAAAAAAAACAGGATAGCTAAAACTGTCCTCAACAATAAAAAGGACTTCCCTGGGAATCACTATCCCTGAACTCAAGGAGTATTACAGAGCAATAGTGATAAAAACAATATGGCTTTAAGACAGAATCAGGCATATAAACCAGTGGAATAGAACCCAGAACCCAGAAATGAACCCATGGTCACTTAACTTTTTGAGAATGGAGCAAATCCATCCAATGGAAAAAAAAGATAGCATTTTCTGCAAATGGTGTTGGTTCAACTGGAGGTCAGCATGTAGAAGAAGGCAAATTGATCCATACTTACTGCCCTGTAGAAACCTTTAGTCCAACTAGATCAAGGACCTCCACATCAAACCAGATACACTCAAACTAAGGGAAGAAAATTGGGTAAGTATCTCAAACACATGGGCACTGGAGAAAATTTCCTGAATAAAACAAAAATGGCTCATGCTCTAAGATCAGAATTGACAAATGTGATCACATGGAAATTGCAAAGCTTCTGTATGGCATAGGACATTGTTGTTAGGACAAAATGGCAACCAACAGATTGGAAAAAGATCTTTACCAATCCTATAACAGATAGAGAGTGTATATCCAAAATATTCAAAGAACACATGAAGTTAGCCGGCAGGGAGACAAAGAACCCTATTGAAAATGGGGTTCAGAGCAAAACAATTCACATCTGAAGAATATCGATTGGCAGGGAAATACCCTAAAGAAATGTTCAACATCTTTAGTCATAAGGTAAATGCAAATCAAAACAACCCTGATATTTCACCTCGCACCAGTCAGAATGGCTTAGATCAAAAACTCAGCTGATAGCAAATCCTGGCGAGGATGTGGAAAAAGGAACACCCCCATTTTTGGTGGGATTGGAGACTGGAACAACAATTCTGGAAATCTGTCTGGAGGTTCCTCAGAAAATTGGACATTGATTTATCTGAAGACCCAACTACACCTCTCTTTGGCATATATCCAAAGATGCCCCAACATGTATCAAAGACATGCTCCACTATGTTCATAGCAGCCTTATTTATAATAGGAGAAGCTGGAAAGAACCTAGATGCTTATCAACAGAAGAATGGATACAGGAAATATGGCACATGTTCAATGGAGTGTCATTAAGAATGCCAACTATTAACGATGGAGAAACTTTACTGGCTCTTTATCTGATGTAAGGGATGCATATCTATAAGACACAAAATACCTTATTCATCAGAAATAAAGTAATGCAATTAAATATGCAATATGGTTGATTAAATGCTTAAAATAATGGCACAGTAATTATCAAAAATTATATGAAAAGTACTAAACCCACAAATTGTTGATAGAGTACAAATACAAATGACAGTGTTTGTATATAGTGTTGCTGGAACAAAGAACCCTGGTATATGTTTGTTGGTTCTAAAATTCAATATAGCTACTAAAGAAATTAATATAAAACTGAAAACTGAAATTATTTGTGATTCAATAGTAACACCGAAGGAATATGTACCTTGAGGAATATGTCTGTTCCAGGTATAACTCCATGACTGTATTTACCTTCTCACTGTTCAAAATATCCATGTTACAAAATTGGAAAAATAATTTATATAGGCACCAGACCTTTTTTTAACCATCAAAGAGCAAAATTATATCATTGGCATGGATATTGATGAAACTAGTTATCATTGTGCCAGTTGAAAATCCAGAAATATGAAGACAATTATATAAATTTTATAGCTGGCCAACTGCTGTTTGTTTGACTTTGAAGCCTCTACTATAGAGGAAATTAAGATGTCATGTTGTAAACACGGTCACATTTTTCCCCATGGCTCACATGGCCATAGAGAGGATCCTACTATTCCTGTTTTGCTAAATGGCCATGTTGTTATAATGCCTTCCAATAATAACTGTTTTTATCCAGACATTACTACTTTTAATGATCTGTGGTCAGAGAAATGTATAGGTGTACTGTGCAGTAATTACTGTTGATCTGTGTAACTTGTATAAGTGCTAAGACCATGAGAAGAAGAAAGCTGAGCATAAGGATGGGGAAACAGCAGAAAGGAGAGCCAAATTGGGGGAGTAGAGGATCCAACCGTGACATCTATAGATGAAACAGTTGTTGGACCAATGGACTCACTGCATCTACAGTCGTATGCACAAGTCCTGTACACAGTTAAGACAATGAATTAGGGAAGATCCCAACAGGCAGTAATCAGTGAACCAATAGATTATAAAAAAAATAAAACAGGAAAATATAAAGAACATGAAGCTGGAAATGGAATGAATCCAGAAGTAGAACCAAGTTAAGGATCGGTGTGATCAAGGTACATTGTATTCGTGTGTGAAGAATAAATAAAATTCTAAAATAAGAAAAAGTTCTGAAAATATATTAAGGATTTTTATATCCTATGGAAGTCATTTTTGCCCAAACATAGAATGGAGAATCCTAACTTTTTGTAAGTTGCAGAATATTCAGTGAAAAAATGTAGTTACATTAGTTCAGTGCATGCTGTCTGCATTATGGAAATATCAAACTGAGACTCATTAATCTGTACAGTTAACTTATATCACCTGTTCAAATAAAATAAAATAAGGCTGTGTAATGAATCACAAAACCAAACTGCACACTAGAGATTGAAATGCAAACCTAAAAATGCCCTGTTCTTAACCTCAACAATTTTACTCTTTGAATCTCCAAATACTTATGAATATAAAAGTTCTAACCTGATAATCAGCATATCTTATGGTGTCTCTGTGACTTATATAGTAAGACTTTTAGGTTTGCACATTGCCATCAATTATGTCATTCACTTTTAAAATCCTAGGACAACAAGATCTAAAATTCATGGGCTTTGGTCCTGACAGCCAGGGAGTGCACTCTGTACATGATCACTTTATATTAATTAGCTAAACTCTGAAAGGCAATTTGCTGCCTCACATAATTAAATTGATTCATTGCTATGGTTATGGTAGAGGTTTCATGTATATATATATATATATATATATATACATATATACACATATATACATATATATATACACACATATATACATATACATATATATATATATATATATATATATATATATATATTTCTCAGGACAAATTTGCTTTCTCTTGTAATGGATAATTTGGGCTATTGATGAGCTTAAACCTCTTCCTTCCCAACATAGCACTTACAATAGATTATTTTTCACTCTCGATCCTAGACACAATAAAGATAGGAAAAACACTGAATATAGTATGGGCTTTGTTCTCTGTCCCCAAAAGATCGTTTTTGACTTCTTCATCATATTCACCACCACAACCAACACCACCACCAACACCACCACCCCCTCCACCACCATCATCAACATCAACATCATCATCTTCATCTAATTTACATGAAATTGAATTTGGAATCTTGTTACACCAAAGGGATGAAATGAGAAGTATTTTGCTTGAAGAAGGAATGTTGATTAACACTAACTCCTGTACAGTTATTTTAATGTTATAAAGACATTATCAAGGTTTCTTCAGATGATTGATTGAAATGCTAGCATGCTGTACATCAGGGTTTGAAATTCCTGTTGAGAGAGAATGATCTTTTACACCTTAGGAAGCCTTCATTATCAAACTTTAATTTAACCAACGAAGTGAAATTGTCCCAGAAATAAAGTAGTGCCTCTCCAGAAACAGCTTTTATCCACTGATACACATCTACTTCCTATTTCTTAATTGTCATACTGATGTGGGCTTAGGATACAATATATTCTGAATTATTAATGGTATTTTAGTATTATTTGGGTTAATTGTGTGAAAATTTCAAAGGATCCCATACCTCTTCCTTGATTGTATCCCATACATTTTAATTTGATCTTGAAGAGTTGCATGAGAACTGAAGTATCGAAAATGTATATCTTCCCATTGAAAATTTCTAACATCCATCATGTGAAACTCCTGGACTTCGTGGATTACAATATCTCTGAAAGCATTTAAAAATTTCCCTGTGTGCAATGTGCAACTCTACAGAAGCTTCACTCCCATAGTTGCAGTCCAGATTGGCTGTAAACAAATAATTTTCCTTGCCCCAGAAGGGTTTAAAATATTTTTATTAACTTTTAATATAAAATTTGTTAAGCCTTTGAGAAAAGTGGGCAGACAGGCACTAGAAAGTATGTTTTTAAAATTCTTTTCTTAAAATTTGACTTTTTCTGCAATGTATTTGAATTATGATTTCCCTTTCCTCTATTCCCTCCTTCTTCTATTCCTCTCCAGTCATCTGTATCTACATTCTTCTGACTCTCACTAGAAAACAAACAGTCATCTAAGGGATAAAAATAAAATGAAAGTTCATGAATTTGAATAGAACAAAACAACAGATAGAAAAGAGCCAATGCAGGCTACAAGAATCTGATACAGACACAGAGACACAGACTTCCATTCACACAATCAGGTATTTCACATGGAAACAGAAAACAGAAAAGAAAAATATATACACCAGTAGCCACAGAGTAAAAATTAATAGATAAATAAATAAATAAATAAATAACAAAAGGAAAAAGACATTCCGAATAAAAACTCCTGTCATATTATGAGACAAAGGATCCCCCAAAGATGTTGTTCAGTTCCCTTATTTCTTTATACGAATTCTACCCTTAAAATTAGTTTGGTTACCCAGTGAGATTCCTTGGAGAAAACTAAGTTTTCATTTTCAAATGATTATCCACAGATAACTTCCAGTGTAGAGATAAGGTGATATGCAGGGCTTGGCCTCTTTCAAGGGCTAATTAATAGGTAAGGAAATCTGTGAGGGTGCTGTCTTCTGAGCTTGATACAGTTGTGGCACTCAGGAACTCAGAATACTTACATCTATCTGAACAGACCCTATGGCTATATTGGCCCTGCCTATTCAAAGGAACTAAGCGAAGTGTTGGAGAATAGAAAATGATGTAGCCACTGGTGTCTTACAAGTTGTTAAGTGTATAGCTTCATGGTCTTTTTCACAAAAGTGACTCAGGTTAAATCCAGGGGGTCATGAAGGAAAAATAAAATATGCATGTGCTGAGGGGATTTGGTCTAAAGAGATATGTTGGTTGGGGAAGATAAGATATTGGGAGTGTAGTGGGCTTCCATACATGTGTTGTGCATGTATGGAATTGTCAAAGAATAACTTGCTTTCTTAAAACTTCCAAATGTAACCACTAAGATCGGTTTGGCAGATATTCTTTCAAATCAGATCTATTTGTTTTTAAAATTGGATCTCATTGTGTAGCTCAAAATGACCTAGAACTCCCAGTGTTCTGTCTACTGCCTCCATGCTCTTGTATCAGGTTTACTCTACATTGACAAAATTATAGAATATATGTTAATCTTCTGTTTATAAAGTTTAATTACATAATGCAATATTCTCTCATTTGTTTTCATTTAACAATATATCTTGAATACATGTGCATGAGGAATTTCTTCATGGAATATCATGCATTTAATAAATGGTAGATTACTCATTTGTTTAAATAATAACCTAACTTTGGCATTCAGATTATTTTCATTTTCATTAAGTAAGGATTCGCTACAGAAATCAGCATGGACACTGACTTTGGCACTGTACTCAGTGGTGATTATTTACAATATATTTTGTTTAAATTACAAAACACATTGTTGGAATGATCTCAATGCTGTAAAGTAATGAAATACTTGTATAAATACTGCCAAATTTCCATCTCTGAAGACTATAATAAATACATAATGCTATCAATTTTTTGTCAAAGAACCCATAGTGTACCATTCAAAATTAAATGATAAATATATTTTAAAACGGTAACAGTCTCTGATTTCTGTCAGTTGTTGGATTAGGGGAAGGATTGACGAAGTTGAAGTGGCGGGCAACCTCTATAGGAAGACCAGCAGTCTCAACTATTCTGGACTGTTGATATCTCCCAGACACTGAGCCAACAACCAGGCAGCATACACTATCTGCTCTGATGCCCTGTACATGTATAGCTGACGACTGCCTGGTCTGACCTAATCCTTGAGAGTTTTGAGGCCCCAGGGATTATGTGGCCTGTCAGAATCTGGGGAACATCGTCTTGGAGTCAGGGAAGGAAGAGGTGGAATGGGATGAGTAACTGTGTGAGGGGACAAGGAGATTGTACAATGGAAGGAATGTATTTAAATAAAATAATTTATAAAATAGTTTTACTCATAAATTCAAATGTTAGATTTTTAACATCCACATTGCAATTCAATAGTGAAGTTTAACATTTTATCCTTACTGAACTGTGTAAGCTTTAATCCTTAATTTTCACTCTTCATACTATTTGCGAATTGTCTTCTTTCTTATTATATTGTAGCAATTGTGTTTGCATATGTAGAATGTTTACTATTCATAATATGTGCAGAAAATACATTCATGAATCTTTTATTTGAGTGATCTGTTATGTGTGAATGCGTATGAATAGATTTGTGCACATGGACACAGGCACCTGGGGAGACCAGGAGATGTCCAGATCCCCTGGAGCTGCTTTTACAGCTGGTTGCAAGTGGCTTCGTGGATGTTGGAAAATGAATGTGTTTGCTCTTATGAGTATAAGTGCTCTTAACCACTAAGCTAATATTACGATACTTATTCCATAATAAAATCAACCTATTTATCATTTTCTCATGTATTTCTGGTGTCTTTGTATTTGAGACATCTTGGCACATTCTAGGTGCTGAGACCACACTCAGCCATTATTTTTTCCAGTTTTCTTTCCTTTATCATTGTAAGATGTGTTTGATTAAATATGTTAATATTATACAGTAGATCTTTCCAAAATTTTCTTATAGAACCTTGGATAAGTGTCTGTTTCTGTCCTCCCTGCACAATCGATCTCATGTGTTTTTGCTTTCATATAGAATGAAGTAAAAGCCAGTTAGTTTTCCTTTGAATAGTTAATGTACTAAGAAAAATGTGTTTAATTTCCTATTTTGAGACAAATACAATATATTATTTATTTAAAATGTTCTATAGTTTTTCTTTTTCTTATTATTACTGTTCTCATTAGTCTCATTATTAATATTCTGTGTAGCCTTTTATGTGTGCAGGTGTTGTGGTGAATATTGAAGTCTTCAAAACATATATGTGTAGGTATCAAATTTAGGTTCTTGGTTTTCAAGGCATGAAATTTTATCTGCTGGGACACCACACTGGAACACACTATAAAATGTTTTAAGGTGACAGATAGCTCCAGGCTGCTTTATGTAAACAATATTTTCATCATTTTGCTTTTAATAAATATTTTTGGTTATTCTAATATATTTTATTTTCCATTTTACTTGGTAACCCAAGTATGCTTATTTTAATATTTAATTAATAATTTAATCATAATTATTATGCACTTGAAACCTAGCTAATATTATATAATCTTATATACAATTGAATAAATGCAATTATTTACCTAAAGCATGAAGCTTGGTACATAATTTTGTTCATTATTCCTATGTATTTGCATAAAGCAGAGAATATTTCATCTTTACAATCCTGATGCCAATTTTACAAAGTATGACAGCTACCAACTACATGTGACTTTTAATCACCAAAAGGTGTTTGGATTATACTATTAAATTATATTTCCCCAACATCAAGTAAATATTTATTTTGCTTAATTTAAAAAATGCTCTATAGCAGGAAAAGTTTAATTTCTTTTTGTTAGTTTAAGACTAAATTTAACTTTTACATTCTCTGAAGTATCAGAAAGTAACTATTAAAGAGAAAGATATGCCGGGCACGGGTCTAATTTCTAGTATATCATATAATTACAATCACCAGTCTTGTCAGTTTCAAGTGATTGTTCACATCATACCTGTAAAACACAATGATCAACATGACAGGATAAACATAAGGGCAATTACAGTGGCATAAACCCAGCAGTGATAGCCAGCAGTTTCTCTAATTTTGCTTAAGTCCTGTTCAATGAACATGGATGGTACTGGTAATTTAGCCACATATATAAGGCTATTGCAGCTGTGACTATGGGGGTATATACAGTCCCTTACTTACTTAAGCCAGTATCATACCTAACATCAATCAAAGTCATGTGTCCTTATATGCAAATTAAGTACAGTCTCTGCAACAAAGATCACAGTAAAAATCCCAGCCTTTCAAAATGCAGGACAGAAATTTCAGGTGCAGTCTCAATGCATCTATCTATAAAACGTCACTTGATTCAAGGCTGAGGAACATTACAGAAGAGGGAAGAAGATTGTAAGAGATTAAAGTATACTATGAGATGGTGTTCCAAAGTAACACCAGAAATTACATATAGCATCTCACTAGCTTATGACTGCCTAAACAGCAACTGAGGAAGAGAGGAAATGGGAAGTATGGAAGTTTATTTTTCTTTCTCTTTTTTCAATTCCTTCTTCTTCTTCTTCTTCTTCTTCTTCTTCTTCTTCTTCTTCTTCTTCTTCTTCTTCTTCTTCTTCTTCTTCTTCTTCTTCCCCTCTTCCTCTTCTTCTTCCTCTTATTCTTCCTCCTCTTTCTCTCTCTCTCTCTCTCTCTCTCTCTCTCTCTCTCTCTCTCTCTCTCTCTTTCTCCTTCACTCTCTTTCTCTCTCTCACTGTTGGATATTTCCTGTTTACATTTCGAATGTTATTCCCTTTTCCAGGTTTCCAGTCCACACAAGCCCCTTAACCCTTCCCCCTACCCTTCTATGAGGAGTTCACCTCTCACCCACAGCCTCCCCATACCTCCCCACATTCTCCTACACTGAGGGGTACAACATTGTCAGAAAAAATTGTTTCTCATTCCATTGTTTCTCAACAAGACCATCCTTTGCCACATGCGAGGACCATGGGTCAGTCCATGTATAGTCTTGCTGTTGGAAATTTGGTCCCTGGAAGCTCTGTTTGTTTGAGATTATTTGTTATTAGCAGTTCTTTCAATCATTTCTCTAATTCCTCCAACTGGGGTCTGATTTGGCTTCCAGTGGTTTGCTGTTGCCATTTGCCTCTGTATTTGACATTTTCTGGCTGTGTCTCTCAGGAGGGATCAATATCCAGTTATCGTCAGCCTGCACTTCTTAGCTTCATACATCTTATCTGGTTTTGGTGACTGTGTAATAGCTGCAAACTCTGTGTGAGCCAGGCTCTGAACGGCAGGTCCTTCAATATCAGTTATAAACTTTGCCTCCTTATCCCCTCCCATGGGTATTTTGTTTCCCTTTTAAAGAAGGAGTGAATCATCTGCATTTTAATCATCCTTCTTGAGTTTCATCTAGTCTGTGTATTGCACGATGGGTAATTCAAGCTTTTTGGATAATATCTACTTACCAATGAATGCATACCAAGTATGTTTTCTTTGATAGAATAACCTCATGTAGGATGATATTTTCTAGTTTATTCTATTTGCCTATGAATTTCATGAAGTCATTGTTTTGATAGCTGAGTAATATTCTACTGTGTAGATGTACCACATTTTCTGTATCCATTCCTCTCTTGAAGGGCATCTGGGTTCTTTCCAGCTTCTGACTATTTTAAATAAGGCTGCTATGAACATATTCGACTATATTGCACTGTTGTATGTTGGAACATCTTTTGGTTATATGGCCAAGAGGGATATTACTGGGTCCTCAGGTAATGGAATGTCCAATTTTCTGAGGAAACTTCAGATGATTTTCAAAAGGGTTGTACAGTCTGTAATCCCACCAACAATGGAGGAGTGTTCCTCTTTCTCCACATCCTCGCCAGCATCTGCCATCACCTGAGATTTATATCTTACCCATTCTGACTGGTGTGATGTGGAATCTCAGATGTTGTTTTGATTTGAAGTTCCCTGATGACTAAGAATGTTGAACATTTATTTAGGTGTTTTTTGGCCAGTTGAAAACCTTCAAATGAGAATGTCTTGTAACTCACTCTACCCCATTTTTAATAGGGTATTTTTGCTTTCTAGAGTCTACCTTCTTAAGTTCTTTGTATATTTTGGATATTATCCACTGTCAGATATAGGATTGGCAAAAATCTTTTCAATCACGTTGGTTACGGATTTTGTCCTAATGACAGTGTCTTTTGCCATACAGAAGCTTTGCTGTTTTATGATCTCCTATTTGTCAATTCTTGATCTTAAAGCATAAGTCACTAGTGTTTTGCTCAGGAAATGTTCTTCAATGCCCATGTGTTCAAGATTCTTCCCACCTTTTCTTCCATTAGTTTGAGTGTATCTGGTTTTATGTGTAGGTCCTTGATTAACTTGTACTTAAGCTTTGTACATGGTCATAAAATTGGGATTATTTGCATTCTTCTACATGCTGACTTCCAGTTTAACCAGCACTATTTCTGGAAAATGCTATGTTTCTTCATTTGGATGGTTTTATCTCCTTTGCCAAATATCAAACGATAGGGTGTGTGCGTTCATTACTTGGTCTTCAATTCTATTCCACTGGTCTATCCATCTGTCTCTTTATCAATACCATGCAGTTTTTATCACTGTTCTCTGTAATACTGCTTGAGTTCAGGGGTGATGATTCCCCAAGTTCTTTTATTGTTGAGGATAGTTTTAGCTACATAGCTTTTTTCTTATTCGGAATGAATTTGCAAATTTCTCTTTCTAGCTTTATTAAAGAAGTGAGTAGGAATTTTGATGGAAATTGCATTGAATCTGTACATTGCTTTTGGCAAAATAGTCATCTTTACTAAATTAATCCTGTCAATGCATGAGCATGGAATCTCTTTCTATCTTCTAAGATCTTCCTCAATTCCTTTCTTCAGATACTTGAACTTCTTGTCATACAGATCATTCCTTTGCTTGTTTAAACTAACACCAGTTATTTTATAATATTTGGGACTATGGTGGAGTGTGTGATTTCATTATTTTCTCAGCGTGTTTATCCATTGAGGAGTGGAAGGCTACTGGTCTGTTTGAGGTAATTTTATACCCTGACACTTTGTAGCAGTTATTTATCAGGTTGAGAAATTCTCTGGTGGAACTTTTGGGGTCAATAAGTATATACAATCATATCATCTGCAAATAGTGATATTTTGATATCTTCTCTTCCAATTTGTGTATCTGGTTGAACCCCTTATGCTGTCTGATTTCTCTGACTGTGGCATGGAGTCCTGTTTAGAAAGAGTAGGGAGAGAGTTGGGCAGCCTTTTCTAGTTCCTGGTTTTACTGGGAATGCTTCAAGTTTCTTTCCATTTAGTTTGATGTTAGCTACAGGTATGCTGTATATTTCTTACACTATGTTTTTTTTTTTTTTTGGTTCTTTTTTTCGGAGCTGGAAAGAACCCCGGGCCTTGCTTCCTAGGTAGCGCTCTACCACTGAGCTAAATCCCCAGCCCCACACTATGTTTGATATGAGCCTTCATTTCTTGATTTTTTTTCCAGGATTTTTAGCCAAAGGGTTGTTGAATTTTGTCAAATGCTTTTATACCATCTAATGAAATGTTCATGTGCTCTTTAATTTTGAGTTTGTTTGTGATGGATTGCATTCACATGGATTTTCCTATATTAAACCATCCTTCCATTCCTGGGTTCAAGTCTCAGTCATGATGGATGATTTTGATGTGTTCTTAGATTCGGTTTGCAAGAATGTTATAAGTATTTTTCATCAATATTCATAATTCATCAATATGAAATATTCATATTTTCATCAATATCATAAGGGATATTGGTCTGAAGTTCTCTTTCTGTGCTGAGTCTTTGTGTGGGTTAAGTATAAGAGTAATTTTATGGATTCATGTAAGGAATGTGGTAGTTCTCTGTCTGTTTCAATTTTGTGGAGGTGTTTGGATAATATTTGTATGAGGTCTTCTAAGAAGGTCTGATAAAATTCTGCAGAACCATCTCTACTTGGGCTCTGTTTGGTTGGGAGATTTTCAATATATGCTTCTATTTCTTTAGGAGTTATGGGGTTCTTTAGATAGTTTATTTGTTCCTGTTTAACTTTGCTACCTGGTATCTGTCTACGAAATTATCCATTTCCTCCAGATTTTGTAGTTTTATTGAATATAGGCTTTTATAGTAAGTCTGATGATTTTTTTTTTTACTTTCTTCAGATTCCCTTGTTACGTCTCCCTTTTCTTTTCTGATTTTGTAGATTTCGATACAGTCTCTTTTACCTCTGGTTGGTTTGGCTAACGGTTTATCTATCTTATTGTTTTTGTCAAAGAAACAGCTCCTGGTTTTGTTGATTCTTTGTATGGTGCTTTTCATTTCTACCCCTTCATTGATTTCAGCTCTGAGTTTTATTTCCTGCTTTCTACCCCCTTGGGTTTACTTAGTTCTTTTGTTCTAGAGCTTTTACATGTGCTATCAAGCTCCTGATATATGCTCTCTCCTGTTTCTTTTCACAAGAACTCAGATCTATAAGTTTTTATTTTTAGTTCTGCTTTCATTGTGTCACGTATGTTTGGGAATGTTGTGTCTTCATTTTCATTAAGTTCTAAGAAGTCTTTAATTTCTATCCTTATCTCTTCCTTGACCAATTTGTCATGAGTAAAGCATTTTCAACTTCCATGTATACGTGAGCATTCTGACATTATTGTTATTGTTGAAGACAAGTCTTAGTGTGTGGTGATCTTATAGAATGCATGGGATTATTTCTATCTTCCTGTATCAGTTAAGGTCTGCTAGGGGACCGATTGTGTGGTCAATTTTGAAGAAGGTTCCCTGACGTATGAGAAGAATGTATATCCTTATATTTTTTAGGATGGAATGTTCTATAAATATCTGTTAAATCCATTTGGTTCATAACTTCTATTATGTTCTCTACATCTCTGTTTAATTTCTGTTTCCAAGATCTCTCCAGTGATGAGGATGGGGTGTTGAAATATCCTACTATTATCATGTCAGGTGCAATGTGTACTTTTGGCTTTTGGTAAGTTTTCTTTTATGAAACCTCAGGATTTCTCGTGAGTCATTTTTTACTGCACAAATCCAAATGTAAATACAACATTCTAGTTCTTGAGTTAATATTCTGGAAATTTACCTGGGAGAAGAAGGCCTCACTCTCTAACTAGAGAGCTAACTTTCTAAATACAGAAATTACTAATGAAAAGTAAGTTGCTGTAAAAATATTTCAAATTAAAATATAGTCATTCTCTGTGTTGGCTGTGGGAAGGTTGTTTATTTGTTTTTGTTTTGTTCTTTGTTTCTTTTATTTTAATATGGACAAATATTTACACTACATCAAAATAAGCAAAATGCCTAACAATAGAATCCTATGCATTCCAGCATTTTTTTTTCTACAAGAAGAGGTACACTGAATGGTCAAGTATGTTCAACAGCACTCTCGCTGTAATTCTCAGAGCTTTAAGTCTACCCTATGTTCTCTACACTTAGATTTTTATAACTTTTATATGAATGGGTCAGATCTAATCTAATAGATCTAATAAAGTATTATACCTGACTATGTCCCCTGCCCCCACAAGAAAATCGTGTATTGTTTTTCTTTTTTTTGTTGTTTTTGTTGTTTTGGAGAGCTGTGTTTTTTTCATTAACCCAAATAGAAAATTAATATAGTGATCAATTATTGAACAGAAACGAAAATTATGTATTGTGGTGAGAAATTCCCCAAAATAGAGTGTACCCAAATGCAAATCTAAAATGTTTGTGGCTAGACATGCACACAAGCTCAGGACTCATGTAGCTGACAAGCATTCCACACCTGATCAACTTTAGTGATTTGATGTATTCATACAGAAGCAAACTCATGAGAATGCTTTTTTTCTTAGCCGTGTTTATAAGTGATCAAATGGTGAAGCAGGATGTAAACAAATACTGTTATCCTTCATTGTTGCTTATTTTAACAGTTTAATTTATGTACAACCTCTACGTGCTTTTTTCTATTGTGTTTCTCTGTGTCTCTGTCTCTCCATGAATATATAGGCATACAAGTGTGTATGTGAGTGTGTGTATGAGTGTGTGTGTGTGTGTGTGTGTGTCTTATATGGTATTTATAAACATAGATAACATGTTTATTTATTTAAAATTTGGAAATACTGAAGATCACATTTGATTTGTGGATTAACCATGTGCTGATCTACTCACATATCTCTGATATTTTATTATATCAAGTGAATAGAGAGAGAGCCAAGAGGCTGGTGATATCTCCTACTCTACACTTGTCAGGAAAAAGTGGTCTATTTTTTGTCAAGAAAACCCAAACTTCAGCAAAGACATATACACTCCACAAAACAGGAAAGGACATCTCATTTGAAAGGAAAAGTTATCAGAGTGTGAGAAAAATGAGTTTGCCACATTCCAATATTTGTGGGACATGAGACTGAACTTCAGAAGATATAATGGGAAGGGACAGGCAGAATCCCTAAAGACCAAAGTACGCTTAGCACTGGAGTTCCTCATTACATGAGAGCTCAGATATTGGTAAGGATGGTAAACATAATGATAAGAACTTTGCAGTCCATACTCAGTCTCCATATAAGGCAACAATGTGAACAAGATGAAAAGTAGTCACCACTACAGTACTAACAGCTACTTTAGCAGTGGTATTGTGAAAAACAGAGTATAACTGGAGAGAGAAGAAAAGGTAGATATTTGAAAACAGACTAGGCTCTGCTGGAACTGAACAATTTTCCATGAAAGTAACCAAGCAATCACACCACAGGTGCCAAATGCAAAAATGAGCAAAAAAAGATTAACTGTATAAATACTATGTGTACAGAAATACAGGTAGTTTGTTGGAATTCTATGATGTTGAGATGAAAGAATAGGAAGGAATTTCTATCAAGTCAGGCACCATATCCTGTTCTTAGAATACTCACATTAAGAGACTGAGACAGAGAAGTTAGGAATTTCAGGTTGTGAACTACATATCAAGACAATACATCTTTTATTCTTTTTTCTTTATTTAAATCAAAAGTCTGGTTGATAGAATATCACGAACAATATTAAGAAAATAGAAATTTAGCCTATGCAGTGATACTCCTGCTAAGAAAACATGTTCTATAAGAAGACGTTAATTATTAAGTTACAAATACCAGCTGTCATATTGAAGGTTGTGGCATGAAGGGGTATGGTGTTGTTTGGTTGATCATTCTTCACTTCCATGTCTCATTTTACACATCTTAAAAAGCTTCTCTGATGACCTCCTTACTGTATAGACATCGATATGTGCCTTGCCTTTAATTCTATGTATTAAAACCAGTAATTTATTTATCAAATGACTATTTGATTTTGCATTATCTTCAAAAATAATGGGTCTTGAGGAATTTACCTTTATTGTGTGGGTTTGAATATTCATAATAGCAATCAGAGAATAATCGGGGCCCAACACACACACAGGGTTTTTGGAGAGACTATACCTGTGGCAATACGAAAGCATAGAAATAGAGTAGGTTGATCTGTTTTCTGCTTAACATTTATAACTAGTTACTGATTAGAATGGGTAAAAAGTTGAGATACAGTCAAGGTTTTCTTTCCTTAATTTCAATGATTGCTTATACAGCATGTGAAACTGACTCACCCCTGGTAAAATTTCTGCCTGAACTGCATTAGTGCAAAGACTACAAGTTTGCACCAGCTTTGTAAATATTTGGACACTTGACTCAATGCTTAACACACTTTGGAAAATCCGCTTGTGTTAGAGAGAAAGTATTAGATATGAAAATCTGTGAGAATAAATCACTCCTAAGCTTTGATTTTTGCGACTACAGAGAAAGACTTTGACTCTGATGTAACTGAGTGTCTAAAAGTATTAAAAAATCAATATCTCTTATCTGCAAGAATCCTTTTAGTGGCTTACTGCTCTGTCTTCCAGAAGATGAGTGTTAATTGTGTCAATTGCTCTTTTTGGCAGGAAAAGGGCTTGTCTGTCAAATGCTTTTTCAATCGCCAAGAAGTTTGAGGTACCTGGAGAATGCTTCCTCTGTTCATCCTCATCCTGCTCTCATGGCCTTTGTTATCTGCACAGTCCATCTCTACACACCCCATGTACATTTTTCTGATGAACTTTGCATTATCCTGAAATTTGGTTACACTAGTTCTGTCATATATTATATGGAGAGACTTGAAAGTGAGATCTGAGGAATCTCTCAGGAGGGGGATGTGCCACACAGACGTTTCTTCACACTTTTGTATAATTCAGTGCTGCCTATTGCCAGCCATGGCCTTTGTATCCACTGTATGGCCCTGCTTCATTCTGCAGCCCAAATTGAGTAGTGAGGTATGTTCCCACATGGCAAGTGTTTCCTGGGGAATAGGTTGCCTTGTAGAACTGAGGAAAAAACTACTTGAGATCCAAATCTAACCACACACAAGGAGTTGAAAAATTATTGGTCATCTTCCATACCACAGTGATATCCATGCTGAACCCATCATCTTTGCTTAAAGTATGAAGAAGTCAAGACAGGACTGAAAAGAACTCTGGGTCTGAAGAAAGTTCTGATAATAAATAGATAATTAAGGATCCCAAGTGATCTTTCAAAAGATTACAAAGTCTGTGAAAGAAAAGAAAAAAATAATAACTGTGTGTTTTCTTGCTGTCTTGAAACAAACTTTAAGAAACATACCTTTCTTTAAGTGTTCTCTTTATTCACCACCATGTATTGCAAACAGTTGTAAAGTATGCTTGCTACTAAGTGCTTTAGTAGATTAATCAATGTAAGTGGTTCTGAATGAGTTTAAACCACATGTTAATGTCTCTGGGTGCTGAAAATTCTCTGTATCCATTCTTAGCTATTTGGAAATCTTTCAGAAATTGTTTGTATGATCTCAGCTCGTTATGATACAATTCCATATTCTTCAGTACATGTAAATTCTTTGCATTGGATGGAACTGCTAATTACTTCTCAGGAGAGTGAATTGACAACCCCTGCTTTGTGTACCATTTGATCAGTCCATACTTCAGTTCTGGTCACCCAGTGTCTATTATTTTGGAACAGGAGTAGTCTTTCTCCACTTTTGAGATTCTAAGGCTGTGGAGAAAGAATTTCAGCCAGGTGATTCTCAACATCAGCATGGTTTCCCTTATAAACACACACACACGTACACACACACACAGACACACACACACACACACACACACACACACATACACACATGCAAACACACACATACACACACAAATATGCATTCACATACAGGAACTGAAGTGAGTTTACAGTGACAGAATATAAAAATAAAAGTCAGCTAGAGTTATGTAATTAGATTCAGTTGCTAATGTAGAAAATAAAATAATATACAATTAGAATCTTGAGTCTTTATGAGTATAATGAAACAAAAATAAAATTCCATTTAAGTGTGCTGAAAAATATGAGGGCACGATGTGACAAATTACCATGACACCAAAACTACACAGTATTGTTTTAGGCATGAATCACTTATACAGAAGGGCAATGTTATATTCTCTTCAGACTCATTTGTTCTGAGTTTTCTTACATGGAGTAAGGATCATTCCAGGTCAAAATGTTGGTGAAAAAATGACAGAGATGCTAGAAACCAATCCTAAAGTTTTGAAGAGACACACAGTCTTTCCATAGGCTTTAAGTGATTCTCCCATAACTGTTACTTTAAAAAATACAAAAAGAAAAATACATTAAAATATTTTAAATATGAAAGGAAAACTAATTTAAAATAATTTCATTGCTTCATATTTGGTTCTTGTTAAGATGACAGATATCCTCCTAATGCTTACTGCGATAGCGAAGCAAGAAGCACTTTGTGGTATCTGTGTCAAGTACATATAATCTCAACCTAAAAGGAAAACTATAGACCGTCAAATTCAGAACATTCTGCAAGGTAAGTAGTTATCTTCAAAAGTGTGGTCACAGAAGATAAAAATAGTAATGAATTATCACAAAACTGAATGACTTAAAATATGTAATAAGTAAATGTTAACTGGATTTCTGGATTGGATATGGGCATAGAAAGTGTACAGTTCTAGAAACATTGTTGATATGATTTAGTGACCTACTGTGTTACTTGTAACATTTTTTTTTCAATTTTCTGATTTTTGAGAAATTAGTCATTAGATTGCTTAAAGAAGTATATAAAATTCAATTGAGACCGGCTGAAAACCATACTGTTTCCTAGCAATTAAATCTGTTTTTCCTGTATGATTTAATTCTTTTTATTTTTTGTATTTATTTATTTTATTAATTTATTTATGTCTCAATGCTGTCCTCTTCCTGTTTTCCCCAGAGTCCCCATAAAACAAACAGCATCCCTTTCTGATTACTTCTTTCAAGGAGCTTAGTAGCAGTAGTTGAAGTCATGTTTAGTCCCTTGATAGCTGTTCCTTTGGCCACACATTTAAAGAAAATATATCATTGATAGTACAGACATTAGGAAATATCTTCAAAAATGATCTTCCAAAATTAAATATTCTCCAGTTATCAGCTATCAGCTATCAGCTTTGACAAAAGTGGAAGAACCCATGAACAAAAATATCCTTGTAATGTCAGTAGAGAAAATTGATCAGAGAAAGAGGAGCCATATATAAACCTTCTGGATTCAACACAATAGAGCCTACATTCCTGTAGTGTATTCTTCATGAGTTTATAGAGTTTATGGGCTAATACCTGAAAGAACTCCTACAAAGCCCAGCAGCAAATTAACCACAAACTGCAATATTTATACAAGCCAAAAGAAATATGTGTAAAGTATTATTTTCATTTCTATGAGAATATTAATGTTTTAAATTCATATAGTAATAAAATTTTATTTCATTTCTGCAAATTTTTATTGCAATTTTTAATAAATAGATTTTAAGTGACTCATGTGATCATTAACTTTTAGTGGTTTTGATTGCACTATAGAACAATAAAGTGTTTATTTGACTGTGATCATTACTATGAATATTCACGAAAATCAAATTATGTCAGCCAGGAACTGCTCTTCTGTTTTTATACTTTTTGTTGTACATATGCTTGTTCACATGTGCAACACATGCATGCCTACTGTCCAGGAGGTTGAAGAAGGTGTGAGGTTCCGTGATGCTGAAATTACAGCCCTTGTAATTTTATTAACCAGGTTCTCTGGAAGAACAGATAATGCTATTAATCACCGAATCATTCATTCATCTGCAGGAAACACCATTTTTTGTAAATATAGTGACTAAATTGTCCTTTCTTCTGCATAGACTACTGTTTTCTCAAATGTGATAATTTAATATTAAACATACACCCACCTATTCTTAACTTCATATATATATATATATATATATATATATATATATATATATATATACACACACACACAAATGCACATACACAGCCACACACACTCACACTCACACACACACACACACACACACACTGCTCTTACATTCAAGTTTGCACCCACCAACACACACACACACACACACCTGCTTCTTACCTTCAAGTAGACTTAGTTATTTTCATAGTTATTTGTTTATTTATTCACTTTGCATGCCACCTGCCCCCTCCAGTTCACCCCTCTCACAATCCTTCCCCCAGCCTTTTCTCCTCTGAGCAGGAGGGGAACCCTCGGGTATCTCCTCACCCTTGCATGTCTAGTCTCTGTGATCACACCATCTGCTAGTGAGGACAGACACAGCAGCCTAGATGAATGGGTTGAGGAGGTAGGGGTCATATCCAGAAAAAGGCAGAGAGCTGGGGTAAAAGATGCCCATGAATCAATGGGTGTTTCCTTAGATTGAGACTCACAGCCTCAGTGATATGGACCTGAAGAAGCAATCTCCGGTGGCTTAGAAGGCAACCCAAATGGAGTGATAAGAATTTTTCTACTTTTGACCCAAAATTTATTCTGACCACAAGAAATGAAAGGCGCCGTGCATAGAACAGAGAGTGAAGTTCAACCAATGGTTAGTGCAGATCGAGACCCATCCCAGGGATGAGCACCAATCCCTGACACTACTACTGACACTCTGTTATGCTTGAGAGAAAAGGTCATGGCTTCCCTCTGAGAGACTCCACTAAGCTGCTGACTCAGACAGAAGCAGACATCCATTAGCCATGCCAGGGTGGTGCTTGGGGACACAGATGGAAGAACAGAATGAAAAGGATTATGGCTCTCTAAGGATGCCAGGCAGTCAGGCTTTTTCTTCATGTGGGTACCGAACAACTAGGGTGGGTTTCCCCAAAACATGTTGTATGTAGATGGGACATCTGTTTCTTTAAAATTCATTCATTTATTTACTCATTTGCATCCAAGATCGGTGCTCCATCTTCAAGGTACGCCAACACCCATTGTCAGGGGAACCCATAAGACAAAGCTATACATTTCTACACCTGTGTCTGTTGGCTCAGGCTCAGTCCATATTCACTCTCTGGTTGGTGGTTCAGTCTTTGAAAAACCCCAAGAGTCCCCATGAGTTGATTCTATTGATGCTCTCTTGGTCCCTCCTGTGTCTGGGCCTTGATTCTTCACCTGTTTTTTTAAAGACTCCCCAAGCTCCAGCTAATGTTTGGTGGTGAATCTTTACACTTGTTTCTCTCAGGTATAGGGTGGAGTCACAGAGAGGAAAGTTATACTAGGAATCTGTGTGCAAGCATGATAGAGTATCTTGTCATATCAGAGATAGGTGATTGCTCATGCGGTAGGTCTCAATCTGTAATAACCATTGGTTGGACATTCCTTCCATGTCTGTTTCTATCTTTGTCTCTGAAGATCTTGTAGGCTGTGTTCACTTTTGATTGAAGGTTTAATGGGTGGGTTTTTTCCCTTGTCACATCACTGTGGTCATTTCTGGCTACAGAATTGGCAAATTAAGGATCTGTACCCTCATTGCTACAGTCACCCCAATAGACATCCTGGGGACTCGCCTTTCCCAGTTCTCTGGATCTTCCTTGAGATGTGCACCCCACACTTGTGATTTCCATTCTCTTTTCCCTGCTTTCCTAGCAACTAATTCCTCCAAAGCCTACTCCTTCCCTACCTCCCCTCCCACATTCAGTTTCCTCCCTCCCTCCATCCTCCTCAATATTATTACATGTTAAATGCATTTGAAAGTCAATATTTGGGAAAAAAGCACTTTGAAAAGTGTAGGAAGTATCCCACTCACATGTTGCTAACAGTGGACTGTGCTGATGGAAATTTGTCTCTACAACCTCTCAGTACTAGAAGTCGTCATAGGCTTCCTATGTGTATAGATATTTGGTCTTTCTCAGATTTCTGGCGCATTTGGAGACTGATTATCTCATTGCTTATCAGGCCTAAATCTGGATATAGATGTTTTTTGGATAGTTATCAGATAGTATACAAGCTAGCCAAGACATAATATAGATTTAAGCCTTTCTCAAGCTGAAATGAAGAACTAAATATTATTTCTAACTGATATAATGCAACAGACTGGGTGTTGAATATATCAAATGCTTATAAATTGTTGAATGATAATAATCTTACTCAATTGATATATAAATGAAAAGTCTGTTTAACTGGACAAGGAAACATTGTTTACACTGAAGTTATCTGTATTTTGATGTAATCCACTGCTCTAAGGACAGCTGCCTTGTCTGTACTCCAGAACTCAGGTGAATTCTGCAAAACCACTTTACCATTAAATTGCTTAGTACAAGGTGAGGGGCAGGTCCAGTATAGAAGGAGGCCTATCATTGGAGGAAGGAAGGATGGGCAGGAAAGAAGTTTGAAGGAAGTAGAGACTAGAGGAAAAGGAGAGACAGAAGAGGAGAGGTGAGAAGCCATGGCAGGTGAAGTTAAGATTCTGCTCTGTGTATTTACTTGTTGTTATTAATGTTCCAAAGGGAATATGGATGGTACCAGGCTTGGTATGCTTAAGTGGGCTATTATATCTTATCAATTGGGTCAAAGATTATTTTGTTGTGTGTTCTTTGTGTGAGGATTTGAGTGTAAGAATGTGTGTGGCAGTAAGAGACACTGGGCAGATGAGAGTAGGGCTGTATTCAACCAAGATATCTAGCAGAGGCTTGGGAAACTACAGTGACAGTGTTAGCGGGGTAAAAGACTACCTTTATTTTTATATTTTTGTAACTTTGTTCACTTCTGTATTTGACGTGCTCTAGGTGTGTCCCAAGGAAAGATCTACATCTGGTTCCAGACAGAATGTGCTTCTTAGGTTTATCAATCTTATCTAGTTTTGGTGGCTGATTTTATATATATATATATATATATTTAACATGGATTCTGAGCAGCTACGTCAAAAATGTAGAATCCACAAATGCCAATGCCAAATGGGAATCTGCTCCTGTTTTTTGAGCCTATTAAATTTGAAGTTTCACTGGACCTCAAGTTCTTCCCTCCTGTCAATCCTCTTCATCTTATCTTTGGCCCAGAAGAAAGAATCATTTTAAAACATCCAAAATTCTTTTGAAATATCACCCTTTGGAACACAGGAAGGTAGATATTACAGAAATGATATCTAATGGGACTACAGAAACATTTTCAATTGTCCCTGCTCTCCTTTTATTTACTCAGGCAGCTATACTTATATCCACCAAATAGAAAATTTGATAGTTTATCATTTTAAATGGTACAATATTTGCCTGGTCACTTTATAGCTTGGCCACCTTTGTTGCCAAAATCATTGCAAAAATCTAGAATTGGTAAACAGAATGTTTGAATACACATACAGGAATATCTATAAAGTCCCCTAACAAGGAATGAACAATTAGAAAATGAAATACAAAATTCACTCAGTTAAATGCTGTAGAGAAAAAAAATGGCCTTTGAAAGGGGAAAATCATAGAAAATTGAACAGTTTGTAACAGGAATGGACCCAGGTAATGAGGTTATTATCCAGATGAATCTCCTACAACCCCATGTTCCTAGATCTTTTCTACCTAATACAAGCCCTAACGGACTTGGTCCATTAAGAGCCTGTAACCACTGATGAAGAAAAGAGAAGTTTCCAGCTGTAGAGAGATATAGTACAAAGGTTACTGTGTCACAGGAGACTCTCCTGGAATAGGCACCCTTGAATCTGGTCAATATAAGGAAAGCAGGTAGGCCATGGCAGTTCTCAGTGACATCATCATTTGGCCCTCCCTGAAAAATTTATTGTACCCTGGAGAGCACTAGCTTTTGTGATGTCACAAGGAACTACATCACAGATATTCCTGCAGTACACCTAGGGAATACTAAATGGACTCTATTTCAGTACAAACAATCCATTTTGGGAGGGAGAACAAAGAGTATGTACATAACAGAAATGAGTAGAAGAATGTTGGCCTTCTGTTTAGTTTAAAAAATGAAATATGTGGTACATGGGAAAGCACAGTGAGTGCTGTGTAGGGGTTAATGAGGGTTCACTGAACACATAGCCTTGATCTGAGCCTTCCATATATGGGATTCAGGAAGTGCGAACCTCTCAGTAGCATCTGGTTTCCTTGCTTGTTATGGTTCCTGGGAATCAGAGATTTTTTATCATTAATTTTATTATTCCAAAAGTCAGGTGTTGGGACAGGTATAGTGTTTTTTTTTCTGAGAGCCCATGCCTTTTATTTTTTCCCCAAAAGGAAAAGACCTAAGGAGGAAGGGAAAGACAAGTATTGTATGCTCAGCTCAGAGTAATCTCCTCCAGCTTTGGATTCCTATAGTACAGTTTCTGTCTGACACTGACATCTGGGAGAGAGAAACGCTATTTGACTTCTCACCTCATTCTTTCCACTAGTGTTATGCTGACACCACCCATTTCCCTGACAGTGTCCCTCTAGATTTCTGAATCAATATGTCTGATTACCTTTTGGTTTTATTTACTTATATTTCTTTGATTTTTAATTTTTAAGTTAATTTTAATACTTTTTGGATATTTCTATATCTACATTTTAAATGTTTTTCCTCTCCCAGTATCCTCTCCATAAGAGACCTGAGCGTTTCCCTTCCTTTACATTTAAGCCCCTTACTGCCCCTCTGACATTTCCTTGAACTGGGAGTCAAACCTAGGAGAACCAAGGGCCTCTCCTTCCTTTGGTGTCAACTTATTTAATCCTCTGCTGTATGCAGTTGGACCCATAGGTCTGCCCATGTACAGTCTTTGAATACCTGTATAGTACCCAGAATGTTCTTGTTCATTGTCATTGTTCTACTGATGGGGTAGAGCATCTTCAGCTCTAGTAAACCTTTCTCAAAATTTACCAAGAAGAGGTCCATTTACAAATCTCTGGTTCCCTGGCACTAGCAATATGTAAATAACATGCTCTAGCTGTGTCTCAAAATATATAACCTGTCCTAGATCATGCACTTCTTAGCTTCATTAATCTTAATCATATCTAATTTTGGTGGCTGATCTATCTATCTATCTATCTATCTATCTATCTAGTTATCTATCTAGATACATCTATCCTTGTCTCTGTCTCTGTCTCTGTCTCTCTCTCTACATATATATATATATATATATATATATATATATATATATATTTGGTGACTTCTACATCTATGAAATTATGTGAAATTTTAATATGGATTCTGTGCTCTAGAGTGAAGAATGGAGTATCCACAAATGACAATACCAAATATACTCCCTCCTGTTCTTATGAGCCTATTGAGGTTGAGGTTTTACTGGAACTCAAGCCATTCTTCTCCCTTCTCATCATCCTGTATCTATTGTTTGGCAGAAGAAAGTATCATTGTAAAACATCCAAAAGCCTGAAGTCTCACCCTTGGAACACAGGAAGGTAGATATTAAAGAAATAATATCTAATGTGACTACAGAACTGCATTCTATAGTCCATGCTGTCCTTTGATTCACTGATGTCAGGTAATTTCTGCATTAAATAAAAATTTGGGCGTTTATCATTTGGAAGTAGGTACACAATATTTACACTGTTAAATTTACTCTTTAGCTTGGCCAGCTTTGTTGCGAAAATCATTGCAAAAACTAGATTTGGGAAAACAGAATTATTGAGTACACATTCAGGAATATCTATAAAGTCCCCTATCCAGAAATTAACAATTGAAAATTAAATACATAATCACTCATTTTAATATCTGTGAGGAAACAATGCCCTTTGGGAAACAGATAGAACTTAGGAAATTGAACTGTTTGTCACAGGAATGGACCTGGTAATAAAATTATCCAGAAGGCTCTCCTACATCATATTTACTAGGTATTTTCTACACATACCCAAGACCCTGAATAACTTTGTCCATTTATAGAGCAGGTAACCACTCATAAAGCAAAGGGAACTCTCTAGCATTAGAGAATCTATATAAATGTTTCCACTGTGTCAAAGGAGACACTCCTGGAAGGGGCACCCTAGAATCTGGTCAATATTAAGAAAGATCTTTAGCAGGTAGGCCATGGCAATTCTCAGGGATAATGTCATTAGGCCGTATCTAAAAAATCTCTTGCAACCTAGAGAGCCTAGCTTTTTCTGTGATATCAAAAGTAATGTCGTGACTGCAGCTGCCACTCAGACATTCCTTTAGTACCTCTAAGGTTTATTAATTGGCCTTTATTTTAGTTTAAACAGCTATTTAGGAGGGAGAACAAATGGGATGTAGATATCAGACATGGGGGAAGGAAGTTGGCCTAATGTTTTAGTTTAAAAAACGAAGAAATACATGGTACATGGGAAAGCTCTAAGGTACTGTGTGAGGGTTGTGAGGGTACATGAACTACATCCTTGTGATCTGAACCTTCAACATATTGGATTCAGGAGGTGAGAGCCTCTCAGTTGCATCTGCATTTCCTTGCTGGTTATGGCTCCTGGAAGTCAGAGATTTTTTATTATTAATTTCTTTATTCCAAAAAGGCAGGGGTTCGGAAGGGTTCATTTGTTTTTCTGAAGGCTCATGACTTTCATTATTTTTCTCCATGAAGGAAAAAGTTCCTAAGAAGGAGTGATGACAAGTATTGTATCCTCTGCTCAGTGTAAATTCCTCCTTGCTTTGGATTCCTATAGTGCACTTTGTTTCTGACACTGATATCTGTGACAGAGATGTGTGCATCTAGCTGCGACATCATCATCTCAGTCTTTCCATAGTATTACTCTGATTACAATTCCCCTGACAGGTACCCTTTAAATTTCTTGGTCGATACGTATGATTCCTTGACAATTTTCTTTTCTTTTGCATATATCATTTTTAAGCAATTTATTGCTTTTTTTAATTGGATACTTCTATATTTTCTTTACAAATATAATTTCCTTTCCCAGTTTCCTCTCAAAGAGCCTGACCTGTCCAATTCCCCTTTTTCTATAACCCCCTTACTGCCTCTGACAGTATAGTTGAACTGGGAATCAAACCACAAGGTGGACAGGGGCCTCTTCTTCCATTGTTGCTCACCAAGACCATCTTCTGATACATATGGAATTGGAGCCATTGGTCTGTAATGTGCAGTCTTAGTTATTTGATTTAGTACCAGAAAGGTTTCGTTCATTGGCATTAGTGCTTATGGGGATTAAAGCCCCATTCAGATCTTGTAATCCTTTCTGAACATTTACCAACAAGAGGTCCATTTTCAGTTCAGGTTTTGCCGTTATCTTTTAACACTGTATTTCACATACTCTAGCTGTGTCTCTCGGGAAAGGTCTATATCTGTTCCTGGCATAATGCACTTCTTAGCTTCATCAATTTTATATCGTTTTGGTGGCAGATATATATATATATATATATATATATATATATATATATATATATATATATATACTTTTAGTGGCTCCTACAACTAGGTGGTTAGGTGGAATGTTAACATAGAATCTTCCCAACTAGGTAAAGAATGTAGAATTCAGAAATGACAATGTCAAATGGACTCCATCCTGTATTATGAACATATTGAATTTGAGGTTTGACTGGTGGTAATGCCATTCTTCTCCTGCCTATCCTCCAGTATCTGGAGTTTTTACTCAAGAAAGAATAATATTAAAACATCCAAAACCCTCAAGTCTGGCCATGGGAACACAGGAAGATAGGTAGTACAGAATTAATATCAAATGGGACTAGAGAACCGAATTCTATAGTCCATGTTGCCCTTTGTGTTGCTGATGTCTGGTAATTTTTAGATGAAATAAGCATTTAGGAATTTATCATTTGAAGTCAGTACACAGTATTTACACCATTATGCTCAGTCTATAGCTAGGCACAATTTGTTGCCAAATCATTGTAGAAAATGGAATTGGAAATCAATATATTTGAGTACCATACCAGGGAATATTTATGAAATGCACCCTGTCAATGAAAGTACAATAAGAAAGTAAAATATAATATTCATTTAATTACAGGACTGTAGGGAAAATACTGGCCTTTGTGATACACATAGATAACCAGAAAAATTGAACTCTATGTCACTGGAATGAACCTGGGAATAAATATTATCTGAAGAACCTCCTACACTAGATGTTCCTTAAACTTTTCTACCCATGCCAAGGCCCTTATTAACTTTTTCCATCCCAAGCATGTAACTGCTTAAAATCAAGAAGAGAAATCTCTAGCTTAAGAGATGGAGTATGTAAAAGGTTTCCACTGTGTCACAGGAGACATACATGGAATGGGCACCCTCGAATCTGGTCTATGTAAGGAAAGCTGTTTAGCAGGTATACCATTGAACTTCTCAATGACATAATCATTAGGCCCTCCCTGAAACATCTCTTGTAACCTGGAAAGCCCTAGCTTCTGTGATGTCACAATATTGTTGTGACTGAAACTCTATCAGATATCACTTCAGTACCTCTAGTGTTTACTAATTGAATTCTAATTCAGAGTAAACAGCCATTTTGGAGTGAAAGCAAAGAGGATGAAGAGATCAGAGATGGGGAGAAGGATGCCTTCTTTCTTGATATAAGGAAGAAATACATGGTCCTTGGGGAAAGCTCAGTGAGTCATTGGTACAGATTGAATGGGATGGCTGAGAAGAGACAGCCTTGATCTGAGCAATATAAGGGTAACAGAAGCTGGGAGCCTCCCAAAAACATCTGGACTTCCCTGTTATTATAGTTCTTGGAAGTCAGAGAATTTATATCATTTATTTCTTTATTTCAAAAGCCAAGTTTTGGGAAGGGCACAGTTGTTTTCCTGAGATCTCATAGCCTTTATTCTTTTTGTAAAAAAGAAAGTGTCCTAAGGAAGATAGGATTGACAAGTATTGTCCTCTTCTCAGAGTAAACTCCACCATGCTTTGGATACCTATGCTGCCGTTTGTGTCTGACACTGATATCTGGGAGAGAGAAGTGCTTCTGTTTGAGACTTCATCATGTCAGTCTTTCCACTAGTTTTACTCTGAATACCACTTTGGATTTCCGAGTCAATATATGTGATTAATTGTCAGTTTTCTTTCTTATCTTTCATTATATTTACTCTTTAGCAAATTTTATTGTTTTTTAACTTGTTGTTTCTATATTTAAATTTAAAATATTATTTCCTTTTCCAGATTCCTGCCCTTAAGATCCATATCTGTTCCCTTTCCTTGTTTTCAAACCCCCTTTTCTGCCAATTGACATTCCCTTGAACTTGGAGACAAAGCTAGGGAGGACAAAAGGCTTCTACTCCCATAATTGCCCAACAATGATGGGGAGAAGGAACCTGGCCTTCTGCCGTGGTATTAAAATAAGAAAAAATACGTCATCCTTAGGAATGCTAAGTGCATACTTCATACGTGTTGACTGGAGTAACTAAAGAGATAGCCTTGATATGAGCCTTCACCATATAGAATCAGGAGCTGAGAGCTCTCAGAAGCATCTGTAATTCCAAGTTCTTATGGTTCCTGGAAGTCAGAGTGTTTATATCATTCATTGCTATTCCAAAAGCCAAGTTTTGGGAACAGTACAGTTGATTTGCTGTGACCTCATGGCCTTTATTTATTTATTTTTTTTTGTCCAAAAGAGAAAGACGTCCTAAGGAAGAAGGGAAAGACAAGTATTGTGTCCCTAGCTCAGAGTAAACACCTCCATGCTTTGGATTCCTATAGTGCAGTTTTTATCTGACTCTGATATTTGGGAGAGAGATGTGCTTCTAGTTGAGACTTCATCATCTCTGTCTTTCCACTAGTATTACTCTGAATACCACTTTAGATTTTTTCAGTCAATGGGTTTGATTAGATGACTGTTTTCTTATCTTTTATATCTTGAGTTTGTCTTATTTTTTAGCAAATTTAATTGCTTTTTTTTAAACTAGATGTTTCTCTATTTACCTGTAAAATATTATTTCTTTCTAATTTTCCTTCTTATAAAATCCCTACCTATTACTATCCCTTCTTTAATGACACTTTCTGCCCCTTGACAATCCCTTGAACTATAAGACAATTCTGGGTTGGATCAAGGGCTTCTCCTTCCATTGGTGTCCATTAAGATCATCATCTGCCACATATCCATTTAGAGGTGGTCTGTCCATGTAAAGTCTTTTAATATTGGTCTAGTACCAGGAAGTTCTGGTTCATTGGTACCGTTGTTGTTATGGTGTTGAAAGCACCTTCCAACTCTTGTAATCCTTTCTCAAAATCTACCAACAAGAGGTCCGTTTTCAGTTCACTGGTTTGCCACTAGCATTCACTTCTGTAATTGACATTCTCTAGCTATGTCTCTCAGGAAATATCTACATCCAGGTCCTGGTACAATGCACTTCTTAGCTTCATCAATCTTATTTAATTTGGTGGCTGTTATATATACTTTTGGTGACTCTACAATTATAGAAGTTAGGTGGAATTTTAACATGGATTCTGCGCAAATAGGTCAAGAGGTAGAATCCACAAATGGCATTGCCAAGTAGACTCTCTCCTGTTCTTATGAACCTATTGAAGTTGAGTTTCACTGGTCCAGAAGCCATTCTTCTTTGTGATCATCCTCCTCTACCTTCTGCTTGGCCTTAAGAAAGAAACATGTTAAAACATCCTAAACAATTAAATCTGGGCCTGAGACACTAGAATGTAGATATTTTTGCAGATGATATCAAAAGTGACTAGAAAGAAAATTCTATGCTCCATATGGTCCTTTTTTAACTGATATCTGGAAATTTTGGATAAAATATAATTTTGGAGTTTATCGTTTGATGTTGCTACCTGTATTTACACTGTTATACTCAGTCTATTGCTGTGCGCCTTTGTTGAGAAATCATTGCAAAAATGAGTTAGAAATTAGAATGTTTAGTACACATTCAGGAACATTTATAAAATCACCTATCAAGGAATATACAGTAAGAAGTGAAATACAGTATTCATTAAAACTAAAGGTCTGTAGGGAAAATACTGGCCTTTGTGATACAGAGAAATCTAGAATTTGAACTGTATTTCACAGTAATGTACCTAGGAATAAAATATTATCTAGAAGAATCTCCTACACTCCATGTTCCTAAATCTTTTCTACCCATGCCAGGTCCCTGACCAAATTTCACCATTTAGAGCATGTAACCACTAATGAAGCAAAGATAAGTTTGTAGATTTAGAGATGGGTTCGTAAAGGTTTCCATTGTGTCTGAGACATAACAAGAAGGGCACCCTTGTATCTGGTTCATGTAAGGAAGCTATTTAGCAGGTAGGCTTTTTCTGTGATGTCACAAGTGTTGTTGTGACTGCAACTCCCTTTCAAATATTCCTTCAGGACCTCTAGAGTTTACTAACTGGCCTGTAATTCAGAAAAACGAGCCATTGGGGAGTGAGAAGAGAAAAGAGGATGAAGAGATCAGTGATGGGGAGAAGGAAGCTGGTCTTCTGACTTGGTGTCAAAAAAAGGGAAAGAAATATGTGGTCCTTGGGAAATCTCAGTGAATCCTTGGTAGGGGTTGAGGGAGGATCACTGAAGAGATAGATTGGATCTGAGCCTTACACATATGGGAATCAAGAGCTGTGAGCCTCTCCCAAAACATCTGGACTTCGCAGTTCTTATGCCGCTGGAAGTCAGAATTTTATATCATTCATTTCCTTACTCCAAAAGCCAAGTATTTGGATGGTCACAGATGTTTTCCTGAGAGCTCATGGCATTAATTCTTTTAGTAAAATTAAAAGGTCCTAAATAATAAGGGAGAGAAAAGTATCTTGTGTCCTCTGCTCAGAGCAAACTCCTCCATGCTTTGAATACCAATAGTGCAGTTTTGTTTCTTACACTAATATCTGGGAGAGAGCAGTCCTTCTAGTTGAAACTTCATCATCTCAATCTTTCCACTAGTATTTCCACTGACTAACACTTAAGTTTTCTGAGTCAATTGGTGAAATAAGCTTGCATTTTTCCTTTCTTTTCTTTCTTTCTTTTTTAAAAAATTTTTAGCAAAACTCTCAAATATCATCCTGGGTGACAATGTAGATTAGACCCATCAGATGAAATGAAGAAATTAGAAAAACTCTCCTGGGGATGAAAATGGTAAAGAAATCACATTGATGTATCATAAATGCAGTGCCAAGAGCAATATTAATACTAGTCTGGGGAGATGCTGCCTTTATCAGAGACCACAGACCTTTAGTTTAGAATGATTCCATTTTAAACTGAATGGAAAATGATGGTTGATATGGTTCTAACAGATCTCATAACATTAAAAGAGGGTCTCTTCCAGATCAGAGAATGATTATTGTAAAGCAACTTCCAGAATAAACTTATGAGACCCACCATCAACCTGTGAAATAATGTGCGAAAGAAGAAATTAGTGTCTCTTCAGGGACAAACTGTTGCTTTCAAACAAACAGTAAAGTGTCCATTCTATGAATGATACATAGATATATACACATTATAGCAGGATGAATACCAGAGTTTCTTCAGGTCCATGAAAGAGGTATTCAGCAGTTGACCTGGCTCAGCTAAAGTTATTTTGCCAACTCATGAGACCTGAGCTTCCTTCACCTAGGAGATCCATGATTGAAGGAAAGAACAAACTTCAGACAACTTGTCTCAGATTTCTATGTAGTTCAGATTTCCTGGTCTTGGTCCTCAGAAGGAAGGACATCTTGTTTTTCAATTCTTGTTCATCCTATAATCCTTCTCTCTGATGCACTAATGCAAATAAATTAGGTGCATTTCATTGATAGATTACAATTGATATTTTAATTCTGTTGCCAGGAGAACTATAGAAAATAAGAAGGGCTGTATCAAAGCATCCTTTGAAAGTCAGACTACGGGAATGTGTCCATTGGAAATTTGTAACTTAGCTGAAACTCTTACTAGAGACAAACTGCCATAAAAGGTCTTCTCTAGATACCTGGTGTAGTAGTTGGTGTTCCCAACAGATAGTAAAGGATGAATCTCTCTGTATAGAGGAATCTGATTGTTCAAAATGATCACAGACTACGGACCACATAATTTAACAATGGCTGACTATTTGTAAACTCCTAGAATCCATTAGATTATTAGTCCAAAGGAAGCATCTCATCTGGTCATAAGTATATGGATAAATTTTCAGTATGCAGGTTCTAATGTATGTGAGGTTTGGTAGCATTGTGAGTGCAAACATGAAAAAGTAAAAACTTCATTCTTCTATGTTTTCTATGGGGATTCAAATGAAAGGCATAGTTAAGAATAGACTGGGATTGCAATTCTCAAACAGACCAGTATCTTCAACTGAACATTCATTTCTGAAGCTGCACGCTGTCAGAATGGCTCAGGTGTATATGTGACTGCAAGATCTAGTCTGGGAAGGCATTCTGTTCATCAATCACACCTGCCCCTACTACAGAAACACCCAAGACTTCCTCAATCAACTTTTTTGGACACATGGTCTTCTGGGATTCGAAGAGATTAGATCTACTAACAACAACAATGCGATTCAAGATTACTTACAACAGGTCACTGGAGTGAGAATAGTTCCTTGGATCTTTAAAGGTGAGAAAGACTGCATAGGTAGTCACAGTGATCTAATCTCCCTGCAACAGAAAGAGAATATAATGATGTTGCTGAAGCAGTTTGGAGCTAGCAGTTATAAAAGGGATGGCTGTAAAAGCCCATGCTGACAGCAGACATTCAACCATGCTGAGAGTTGAAGTGCGTCACAGATGACTTCAGTATTTTCATAGGACAGGGATTTAGAACAAATTGGCTTTTATTCTATTCCTCAGTGCAAAATCTTGTTGCTGTTTGCCTCAAACCATGGGGTAGGGAAACTTAAGAGGCAACAGAGGTTTGATTTTCCAGTCTTCATGTTCTGACATGTCTCTGCTTCTAAGTCCATGTTTCACAAGCCAGATCATTTAAATCTCCGGGGAATCAGTTACTGTTTGCCTACCATGCTGGTCTTCTGAAGTCATTTTACAGAGTCCACTTCCTAGTAATTATTAAAGCAATGAATATTATGAAGTTGTTTATGATCTACACACAGGCCTTTCATGCCCCAAGCATGTACCATCCCACATCTGCCTTGGCAACTCTCAGCCAGTGTTTTAACCTATTCATACAATAACCCACAGAAGTCCACACTTGTATGAGGATGTTGTTTGAAAAACAGATGAATAGCTTTAGCATGGTTGTTCTTCACTGTAGCCATATTAACACAGACGACAGAGTATATGATGCATTCAGCTCTGTTTGTCGTGTTTAATTGCCCATAAAGTCCCAAACAGCTCTGAGTTGATTGTGTCAGAGTACGAGCAAAGTCAAATATAAAATGCAAAATTTCAAAAAACTCTCCTTCCAAGGCTGTTTGTGAAAGAAAGTTGTTCGCAAAGGCACTGTCTAATAAATTTATTCCATTCTCACTTTGATATTTTGATTTGATGTCTTGAAATGACATTTAATTATCAATTATCATTGAAATGCAGGTTCTCTCTATGGTCTCTAGTGAGAAGGATTCATTTTTCAAAGGGATGTATCTGCAGATGCCTGAAAAAATAAATATAAAGAATAGATCTTGATAAAATCCTAGGGTAAAGATGCAACATCCTACTCCAAAGATCCATATAAGAAGCACATTTGACATTGACCTTATATTATTAAGAAATTCTTACATATTCCCTCTATCATTGGGGATTAAATAATCTCAGATGAATAGTTCACAAACAAGAATAGCCTTTAGAATCATTTTACCCTCTTCACTAATAGTTTTTAGCAAATAGAACACTAAAAGATCACATAGAGAAAATGGTTATAATCAAAAGATACATGTAGGTCACCTCTAACTCCTCATGGTCAAGGTCAATTTGGACACGCTCATTGTGGTCATGGATTGCTCTCATAAGACTCTGCAGAAGGTTTTCCTATTGCCTCAGTGTAAGCTCCAGGAAGACCAAGCTACCAGGCCAGTCAGGTTCCTTAGAATGCACTTGAAAGCCATACGCTGAACTTTGATGTGCTTTAGCTCTATTGTCAAGTTTTTAAGCCTCTAACAAATAGCAAGCTGTCCTTTACTCCCTCCTCAACACCTCAATGAGCCTTAGCTCAATTGCTCAGTTTCATTGGTCATAGCTCAGCACCCCAATATGCCCTCATCTTACTGTGTTTCTAACATCCTGCCTGCTACACCAATGGCCACTCCATACTAGATCTCATGACTGGTAGCTATTATGCCATAAATCCTTTCTTCACCCTTGTGTCTACTAGCCTGTTTGCAGGAATACTAGATATTCACACAACTGATTGGCCAAGAGCATCTTTGTTGAACTATACAGAATCAATTTTGGAACACGACCTTCAGTGTTTGCAGGAAGATTCCAGAATCTAAGAATCAAAACGTAAGAGCCAAACAAGACTCAATCCATATCTCTGGTTTTGGGAGGGGAGATAGAGCAAATAGAATTTCAGAGTTGAAATTCAAATAATTATAATATATTTATAGTATTAATTATGCCAAGATAAAAGGATCAAAAGTGGAAATGGGCAACATTAAAGGCAGAGAAATTCCCTAATTGCAACCAAACAATGTGGACGTGGTAGAAAGACTGGGTTCTTCCACAGCCATCTGAATTTGAACTTGAGAAATTCTTCTGATCACTTCTTGATCTCTGTGTCTTTCAAATAACAAAAGAAAAGAAAACATAATTAAACAAAAAAAAACAAACAAATGAAACTAAAAGCAAAAGCAAAACCGAATCAGCCCCAATCCTAAAAGAAGAAGACCGAGTGAAGATTGTTTGGGGTCCTCATTTTTAACTACACTACAAACCTGTGGCTTTCAATGCAAAAATTGTTCATTATTTTATTTGAAACTTCTCTTTGGGTCAAAGACAAAGGTTTATAAGCTGTAAAACAGGAAACAGAAACAAAAATGTACTGCTTAGAGCTCACCACTAGTGTGTGCACTATGGTGACTGTGGGCAATGCACGGAAAATACTGCTGTTTGACAATGGGTCTTATGGTTTTCTATATGCTGGCAATATCTGCATGACTCTGAAATGAGTTACGTTATGCCAAATCATGAATAAATGAACTGTTCCTTTTGTTTGGATTACAAGATATGGCAATCAGTTGACTGACTATGATTTGTATTTTGTACCTAGCCTCTGTGGTAAAGCTAAAAACTTCTGATGGAAAATCCTCCACCAAATACTCGATGTTCAATGGTGCTGCCAGCCAAAATCCATTTCCTGAGGCTACTTTTCAATCTCCAGAAGAGGTTTCAAAATGTCAAACTTAACAATATTTTATTTGTAGCACATCTTATCACTTTTATTTTAAATAATGTGTGATTTAGCATAATTCCTTCTAATTTCTTCCTCACATAGAACTTCTTATGACCTCCAAATTCCATTCCTTGAAGGAGTACTCTTACCTTGCATTGACTGAGTTTTCTATTTTCCTTTTTATGGCTTACTGTGATTGCTTATTGTGGCTGTCTAAACAATGCATTATTGAGCAACTGACTCCATCAGAATGGCTTGTAGGCATCAGTGTATTGCATTTTCTTGATGGCTAGTTTATGTATGGGGACTTGCCCACACTGTGGATGGTACCAGAACTAGTAAGCTGAGGAGGTTATAGAGAAAATGTAGCTGAGCAATTAATAAGCAGAGTTCCTCTTTCATTTCATGCTACCTTGTGTTCTTTTCTTGGATTTATTAAATTCATGAACTGGAACTTGTGTTGTGAATAAAACCTTCAATTTCCCACATTGGCATTTTATATTTACTAAAACATGATAGTATAACTTCAAACATTTGGCATTTTTCTTGAGATCTGATCCAGGTAATTCCATCCTCCTGCTGGTATGTAACCTCACTTTTAAAACAATAAATCAATCCTGGACACTCAATCTTTGAAATGTTACTCTGCCAACAACATCATATGTATGTAACTCTTACTTTTTTTTAATCTCATGATATTTTCCTCCTCTTTGTTCTCTTTAAAATTATCTCCCTAGACATGTTAGCACTTTGTATTTTAAAGTTGTCCTCTGTCCATAGCAGAATAATTATAGTCAAATTCTTGAGTTTCGTAAAAGTAGGTGATTTATTGTAGTAAAATTTTCTAATCAATATTTATTGCATTAACTTTTAATTAATCAAAGACAAGCATTATTATATTATCTACTTATCATAAAACTATAAAAGATTTGATTTATTCAAGTCTTTAGGGTTCTTCAGAACATCAGCTGGAACGTTCTTATATATATTCTGGATGGATCATGGATTACTTCATATGTCTTCTAACTAATATTATGCTTTAAAACTATGCTAATCTGCAGTATTTGTTATATACTTTAAGAGTGTTTCAAGTGAATATTTTCTTGATTTCCCTCCTATGGTTTGAAATTGGAAAACAGGAAAGATAACGTGTTTTCTGTGTTCACTTTGAATTCTATTTTATGAATGTATTTTCAGCTTTAAGAAACCTAATCTTTCAGACAATTGTCTCTATTCAGGATCCTTCTAGGTAATTCATAATTGCTCTGCTTTGCATTTTAAAATATTTTATCCACAATATTTTATTTTATATTTTCAGATTATTGTGAGGGAATTTTACCTATATTTTCTCACAGTATGGTTTGGATTGGCATAAATGAGGCTCAGGAATTATGTGTGTTCGTATGATATTCTACTTTTATGACTTTTCAGTCTTAAGAGACTGACACATTTTTAGAGTTTTTAAAATGGTATCATGACATCTGCAAATGAGACCAATTTGATTCTTGTTTTTCTTTTGTATTCCTGGATCTTCTTCAGTTGTCATATTGTTCTAGCTAAAATTACAAATACTGTAATATATAGAACCGTGACAATTGTCCACTTGTCTTCTTCCTGCTTGTAGTAGAACTGCTTTGAATTTTCTCTCTTTAGCACGATGCTTGTGGTGGAGGGCACCTTTTGTACCTTGCCTTTACTATGTTGAACTATATCCTCCATACTTATAGCTGCCCCAAGACTAATCAAACTTGTAAGTCTGGGAATTGGAGAAAGCTTACCTGGTTAGAATTATTTTTTAATATTTGTCTTGAATCTGTTCACAAGTATTTTATTGAGAATATGTGTGTATAGGTGCAAATTAGTGTGTGATGTACTTCCTCTCTTTCTGCCAGTCTTCTGTAACTCTTTTTTCCTGTCGCTTCCAACCCCTGACCAGCAGGAAAGGTGTGACACAATGATGTTCTTCCCAAAGCAGTTTATTCAGGAACCCTTTTTCTGCAAAGCCAGAACAATGTCTCCATCAGCCCCGAGCCCACTCCCACTTATATGCGCCCTCAACCACCTCAACCGTCCAGTCTGCATAACCTCCATTCATGAGTCCATGTCCATGGCCGGATCAATGCGTCATGGTGCACCGGTGCAGCTCTCATGATGAGGCGTGGCTTAATTTCACGTGCTGGTCGGAGACAGGAGTGGCAGTCCCAAGCTCCATCTTGGGATTTCCGCTAAACTCGCTTCCCACAGTAAATCACGAATGCTTTAAAAATATTCTAGATTTGGGACTGTAAATATAAATAGTCTGAGTTTTCTCCATGTTTCCTATATTCTCTTTCATTTCATTAATTCAAACCTTTCATTACCTAACATGGCCAGAGGGTATGACGATCTTGTTAATACCTTCCAAGAGTGACCTCTTCCTTTCTTTCATTATATAGTTGTCTACATTTTATTGATTTCAGCCATAATGAGTTGGATACACATGTTATACCCCTTCCCCAAGGCTAAAAGCCATCCTGAAACAAGGTGCAAAGAGAGTGTAGGTGCCCAAATTGTGGATGGGATCAGACATGAAGCGTCTTCTGGATACAAGAAGTGCTGCCCTCATGTCACATAGCAGCTGTGGCTTCCTACACAGCTTCAAGCCAGTCAACAGTCAAGAATCCAGTGAAAAGACCTGAAAGCTGCTATAACTACCTGACATACTATGGACAGTTAGTGTCTTCTGTTGGAGGGTTGAAAAATATTAGTAAGGGTTTATCATAGAGTTATTAAACACTATTTTAATGAAGAAGATATACACAGGTAGGATTCAAAGAAATAGAGTGATATGTGTAAAATAAATGGAAAAATATCAAAATTCATTGGTGGAAATTCTCAAGAGTAAAATATATAAACTATATTCCTCAATATTATGTATATAGAAAATGTTTTATTATATAAGGATATTTAATGAAGCTACGTTATGGTTTCTGTTGGTTACAACAGATCTGCCAATTCTGTGAGTTTAATGAGTGCATTTTGTAATTTTATCTTAATAAGTTTAAAGTGGTTTTTTCAAAAATAGTAGCTTTTATTTCCATGTACATGTTCAACAACGGGCTTCTACCATAAATCATATTATAAAAACCAAAACACTATATATCAAGAAAACATAATTATATTGGGCTACATATCCAAACAAAATATACAAAAGTGAAGAAATTCAAGTGACTAAGAATCGAAAGTGAAATATTTATCATCCTTATACATTACTGAAATGCAAATCAAAATTATTCTGAGATTTTTTTTTCCTCCTTTCTGAAAATTTAGTTTTATAACACATGAGTCAACTTTTGTTTCTTGTTGTGGAGGGGAGTGGAACATTCCTATTCTCCTGGTAGGATGAAACTTGTAGCAACTTTGGAAATCAATATGATGTTTCTACAGGAATGCAGAAATGGAAATAACTCAGGGAAAATATATCCAAATGTTGATTCATCCTAGTATAAAAACCCTTGAATATTTGGTAATGTTCAAGTTGTTCCTTAACAAATAAATGCATAAAGAAAATGTGGGTGCTTTTAACAGATTGGAATGGGAAAGCATGTAATTTTCAGGACAATGAATGTATTTTGTGAGAGTCATCATAGATGAGATAATCCAGATCAAAAAAGAAAATGGGATACATTTTCACTTTAATCTGAATGTTAAGTCTCCACTGTATTGCTATGATTACTTTATTGTAAATGTCAAGGGATGTGGTCCAGACTGTCCTCACTTTGGCATTTACAAATGTGCTATGGATTGCAGAGGAACACTGTCAGGAGCAGAATATCACATTTGAAGAAAAGGAAGAGGATGACAATGGAGGGAATATAGAGATGTACAGTTAAATTAGGAGACATTTGAGGCATTGAATGGAAACCTAATGAAACAGAAATAAAAAATATTTTTTATTTTTTTGTCGAGGTAACTAAAGATTTATAGCCATAAGGACAGAAAATAAAACATTGATTGGGTATATCTATGTGAATTTTCAATAATAAGAAACTCACAAAAAGATTATGGATTCAAACTTTCAATAAACCTATAGTATAGATAATGAAATATATTCCTTAATGAGACAGATGTGAATATCTCTGTTGTAAACATAAATGTATTATATTATATACATTATATGTGTAAAATAATCTATTTTATTTTACATTTCCAATGCATTTCCCAAATTGGTCTTCCTTTCTTGAAACCCCTAAGCTATTCTGATCCTCATTTTTCTAATATTGTGCTACCCCATCTACATGACCACATCCCCCTTCTCTGGGATATAGAGTCTCCACAGGACCAATTACTCCTTCCCAGATATGGCAGATGAGGCAGTTGTATTCCACATATGCTCTGATATCTATGTAGCAGAAGTCTTGGATGGACAAAGCATACTCTAGGAGATGGAAAATTTCCTGAACATCTGAAGAGAAAACTTAATGGATGCTTTTGTTCTTCATATTGGGTTCCAATCCACTCCAGATCCATAATTCATTCCCCTAACTCTTCTTTTGTGGCTGTCAGGTGTTGTCAAATGCTTAGGTTTTCTGCATCGGTCCTGATCAGGGAGATGGCAGAGCCCCTCAGAGGGGAGACGTATTAGGGGTCTTAATGCAAGCACATCTTGACATCAGGAATAGTCTGAGGATTTGGAGTCTGTGGATGAAATTGATCTTCTGGTTGGGTGGTATCTGCATTGCCCTTTCCTACAGTCTCTGCTAATTTTTGTATTTAGATTTTTTTTTAGATTTGACATTTATAGATAAAAATTGTGAGCTGTGTGGGCAGCACCATCCCTTCACCGGTGGGCATGTCGAGCTACAGGAGGCAGTCTCTAGTTGTTCTATCTATTTTCCTGCTCGGTATTTAAGCTACCACCATCACAGTAAGTTTCTGGGATATACTTACATCCCTGGCATCAGGGATTTTCCTGGGGATACCAAGTTCACCACCAACAACTGATGCTTATTTTTATTTACTCCACGCTTCCTCTGAATTTCTCCACTGTCTCTTTTAATTGTTGCAACTCCCACCACTTTGTCCATCATTTCCCACCTCTAGCTACTCTCTCTTCCTGCACTCCTCTGCCTTCCATGTTTATTTTGTTCTCCCTCCTAAGTGGATTGCAGGCATCCACAATTTGGCCTTCTAACATGTTACCCTTCATGTTATAAAGCATTTGTATGGCCAAAATTATTCTGTTAGCAGGGCTAAGATCTGCTTGTCATTGAGTGCATCTTATGCTTGGTCCTTTTCGATCTCTGTTACTTCACTATTTTCCAGTTCATCCTTTGTCTACAAAGTTCTTGGTGTCCTCATTTTTAATACCTGAATAATGTTCCATTGTTTAAATATAGCATATTTTCTGTATTTATTCCTGAGTGGAGATGAGGTATACCATGATTGTTTCCATTCAAATATTATAGTAAGACTGCTGTGAATATCTTCAATCACATGTCCGTGTTATGTGTGGATCAAGATTGAGTCTATTTGTTGAAGTGAGTGGTAAAGCTGGGTTTTCAAGTAAGCTATGTGCAATTTTCTCTGAACCTCACTTAGACATCCAAAGTGACTATCCAGCTACAAATCCACGAGCATTGTAGGAGTGTTAAGCTTTCTCTACATTCTAACCCACTATGCTACTGCATGTGTTTTTATTTTAGCCATGTCGATTGTTTTAACAAAGACTCTTGTGTTCATTTTGATTTGCCTTTTTGTGAACTAAGGATGTTAAACATTTCTCGATATGTTTTTCACTTACTGAAGCTACCTCAGTTGAGAATTCTTTGTTAGCTCTGTAATCCAGTTTAAAAGTTGTGTTGCTTGATTGTCTGGGAGTTTACATTTCTGAGTTCTTTCTATATTTTTGGTTTTGGCCCTCTCTCAGATGTATGGTTCATAAAACTCTTTTCCAAATGTGTAGGTTGCTGTTTTCCTATTGTCAGTGTACTTGACTTTAAAGAAAGTTTTCAGAATGATGGGATTTCGTAAATTGATTGGTGCTCTTAGAGTCTGAACCTTTGGTGTTCTGTTCTTAAAATTTCCTCCTGTATGCAAATGTGTTCTAGGCACTTTCTGGCACTGTCCCTTCTATTGGCTTCTGCATATCTGATTTTGTGGGGATTTCATTGATGTTCTTGGCCTTTAACTTTGAAGGACAGAGAAATGGATCACTTGGCACAGAGATATATCTGGACACCAGTTAGGAGAATATCATTTCTTAGAACGCTTTGTGTTATGTATAACATACTTAGTCATCACTGAAATGCAAATAAAAACAACCGTGAGATACCTCCTCCCTGCATCAGTCAGAATGACTAATGTCAAAATTCAGGTTACACCATATGCTGTCAAGTATCTGGAGAAAGAGGAACACTCCTCCATTGTTGTTGGGATTGCAAACTGGTAAAACCTCTCTGTAAATCAGTCCTGAGTTTTCATAAAATTGCACTTGCTGAAGACGTAGCTATACCTTACCTGGGCATATACCCAAAAGATGCTCAACATACAACAAGGACACATGTTACACTATGTTCATAGCAGCCTTATTCATAATATCCAGAAGCTGAAAGAGCCCAGATGTACTTCACCGAAGAATGTATACAGAAAATGGCCTATATTAACACAATGGACTAGTACTCAGCTATCAAAAACAATTAGTGCATGAAATTCATAGGCAAATGGATGGACCTACAAATTATCATCCTGAGTGAGAGTTACCCAATCACAGAAAACAAACAAAGTATATAATCATTGATTATTGAATATCAGCCTAAATGTTGTAATTAGCTATGATACAATGCACAGACCACATGAAACTCAGAAGGAGGAAAAATGCACATGATTCACGCCTTCATGGAGTAAATAAAATATCCATAAGAGGGGTAAGGAGGCATTCTTCTTAAGGGACTGACGAAATGGCCATTCAGAATCTGCTAGACTTTTGGCACACACACACACACACACACACACACACACACACACACACACACACACACACACACACACACACACACACACACATATATATATATATATATATATATATATATATATATATGCACCAAACTATTTTGGATTAAATAAGGATTTGAGAGTTTATCATTTGAAGTATGTCCACAATATTTACACTGTTATAGTTACTCTATAGCTGGGCCCCCTTTGTTGCCAAAATCATTCCAAAAAATTAAATTGTAAACCAAAATATTTTGAGTACATAATTAGAATATTTATAAAGTCCCCTATCAAGGAATGTACAATAAGAAAGTGAAATGCAATATTTATTCAATTAAATATCTGTACGGAGAATACTGGCCTTTAGGAAACAGAGAAAACCTAGAAAATTGAACTATATATCACAGGAATGAACATGGCAATTAATTATTATATAGAAAGATTCTTCTCCACTCCATATTCCTAAATCATTTCTATCCATGCCAAACCCTGAGTACATTTCTCCATTCAGAGCATGTAACCACTAATGAAGCAAAGAGATTTCTCTAGCTTTAGAGAGATGGAGTACGTAAAGGTTTGCACTGTGTCACAGGAGACATACCTGGAGAGGGCACTCCAAATCTAATCAATGTAAGGAAAACTGTTTATCTATTAGGCCATGGCAGTTCTCAGTGACATCATCATTAGACCCTGCTTCAAATATCTCTTGGAGCCTGGAGGCCCTTAGCTTCTTCTGTGATGTCACAAGTATTGTCGTGGCCTGCAACTGCCTCTCATATATTCCTTCAGTACCTTTAGGTTAAACTAATTGGTCTCTAATTCAACGTAAACAGCCATTTGGGAGGAGAATAAGAGGATGATGATATCAGTGATGGGGAGAAGAAAGTTGGCCTTCTGACTTGGTGTAACAAAAAAAGGAAGAAATATATGATACTTGGGATAGCTCACAGAGACTTTAGTAGGGGTTGAGTGGGATCTCTGAAGAGATAGCCTTGATCTGACCCTTCCATATGGGAATAATGAGCTTGGAGCCTTTCAGAAACATATGGACTTCCCTGTTCTTTTGGTTCCTGGAAGTTAAATTTATATCATTAATTTCTTTATTCCAAATTCCAAGTGTTCAGCAGGGCACAGTTGTTTTCCTGAGAGCTCATGGCTATTCTTTTTTTGTCAAGAAGAAAAAGGTCCTAAAGATGAAGAGAAAGACAAGTATTGTGTCCTCCTCACAGTTAACTCTTCCATTCTTTGGATTCTAGTGCAGTTTCTGTCTGACATTGATATCTCAGAAGAATGATTCTAGTTGAAGTTTCCTTATCTCAGTCTTTCCACTAGTATTGCTCTGACTACCATTCCCTGACAATGATCTTTTGATTTCTGAGTTAATAGCTGTGATTACCTGGCAGCTTTCTTTTCTCTTATTTCTTACATTTTTTAATTTTAAGCAAATTTTATTCCTGTTTTATTCGATATTTTTATATTTACATGTCAAATCTTGTTCCTTTCCCAATTTCTTGCCCAGAAGATCTCTATCTGGTCCCCCTCCTCTTATATAACCCCCTTACTGTCCGTTTTCAGCCTCCATTGATGTGCCACTAGAATGCACTTCTGTATTTGATGTGCTCTAGCTGTATCTCACATGGAAGATCTATATACAGTTGCTGTCAGCATGCACTTCTTAGCTTTATCAAACTTATCAATTTATCTATTCTAGTGAGTGATATATATATATATATATATATATATATATATATATATATATATACATACATACATATTTCTGCCACATGTTTGGCATGATCTGAATGGGATTCCATCAGTCTCTGCTATTAATTCATAGATAGTATCGTTCCACCTTTTAAAGAGGTGAACCATGCACATTTTGTGTGTACTTTTCTTAAGCTTCCAGTTATCTGTGTACTGCATCTTGGGTAACTTGAGCTTTTATACCAATATTCACTTTTCAGTGATTTCAAACAATGTGTATTTTTCTGTGATTGCATTACCTCAATCAGTGTGGTATTTTCTAGTTCATTCCATTTGTCTATGTCTTTTTTGAGATCATTGGTTTGATACCTAGTAGTACACCATTGCGTAGATGTACCACATTTTCTGTATTCATTCCTCTGATGAATGCCATTAGGGTTCCTTCTAGGTCCTGGGTATTATAAATAAGGCTGCTATGACCATAGTTGAGGTTGTCTCTTTTTTGTATATTGGAGCATCTTTTGGTTATATGCCAGAAGAAATATATCTGGGTCCTCAGGTCGTGCAATTTCTAATTTTCTGAGGAATCTCAGACTGATTTCTGGAGTGTTTTAACCAGTTTGTAATCCCACCAACAAAGAAGAGGCATTCTACATTTGACATCCTTATCAACATCTGCTATCTCCTGAGTTTTTATTTCAGCCTTTCTTACATGTGTGAGGTGGAATCTCAGGGTTGTTTTCATTGTGCATTTCCTAGATGACTAAAAATGATGCACATTTCTTTAGATGCTTCTCAAATATTTGATATTCCTCAGTTGAGAAATCTTTGTTTAGTTTGGACCACAATTTTAATAGGGTTATTTGTCTCTCTGAAGCATTACTTCTTGAGTTCTTTGTATGTATTCGGTAATAGCCCACTGTCAGGTGTAAGTTGGTGTAGACCTTTCCCCAATTTGTTTCCTGTCATATATATATGACAAAGTTGTTCTGAACCTTGACACCCACTGGCAAGTAGTCCAATAAGGTGTACAACAACAAGGAGTTGGTGAGCAACATTCCTCTATTAGTGGCTTTAGCAAGCTGACTGATCCCTCCGGCCTCCGTATGTGCTGGGTCAGGAATACCTGGATGTCACACTGTTATTTAGACAGACTACACCAAAAGCATCATATTATTTACACAGTACAGTATTGAAGCCTCTCCACATCACATAAATGGGATACTGATGTTAATATTCTACAGAGATGACAGCAATCTCTCCCTACTCTTGTCAGAATTTATTCTTCCATAAGGAAAATCAATGTGTATTGTTATGTTTCAAAGCCTGAACTAAAAAGGTCTGATCATGAAAAATCGTTTTTAAAGTTTTTAAAGTTCATCCTGGTTTTCATTTGAGATTTTGGATAGGCAGATGTTTCCCAATAGTGTTTGCGATATATAATAAGTACACAGTGAAATGTGTCGGCTGAAGAATAACACCGTATACAACAGAGTACACGATGCCTGCTGTATAGGTAATTCTTTCTCACAGGAGAAAGTTTATGTATCAAAGGAGATGTGGATTAAATGCAGCAACTGCTGACAAGTTTTGAAGAAGCATTGCTGAGGGGGCTACAATGGATTTTCAACACCGTGATATGCCATGGCCAGTAGGGACTAGCAATTACTTGGTTTGGAAACATCAGATAATGTGATGTTTGACAGCTAGGTTGGATGATTCTGGATTATTGTTAATTAACAAAAGCATGTAAATACAAGATGGCATTCCAGAGCAATGAAGAGTCATTGTGGGGACCTTCACCCAGAACAAAGAAGTTGATTCCCAGATCCATAGATTGTGATCAGATCCAAATGACTATAAATAAATATGGGAATCACTTGTTCATCAGAATTGTTACTTATTAACTATTTCCGTTTTGTCCTACTGTTCTGTGCTAAACCTTAGCTCTTCATTACTTGTTCTTAAACAAGTGTTAATATGTGTTGATTACCCACATGCTATTTAGCAGAAGGAATTCAGGAAAAATATTTATTCCTGCTTTCTCTGGCAAGTCAGCCAGGAGCCTCTCCCCTGATTGGGAGCTCCTTAACTGTTATTGAACCTCATATAAAAGGGAAAGAAAGACATCTCCCACTGATATATATATATATATATATATATATATATATATATAATCAGATGAACCAAAAAAAAAAGCTGCACAACCTTTTGTTTAGTGCTTTTACCTTTCATAGATTTTAGACAATATTCTCTCTATGCAAAAATAATTCCATCTAGGTAAAATGTTCCAAAGGTTATTCATTAAATACTTTACATAGGATAATACTTAGACTGGTGTACATTTTTATATATAGTCATTCAGTCAACAGCTGATTCATCCACAGGTGTTCTGCATACTTAAATGCATACAAATATACCTCCATGTATGTGGATATTAAACGTAGAGGACCTACCAATACATTTGGGTGGATCGATGGATCGATGCAAGGATTGATAGGGTAGAGAAAGAGTCCCCCAAAGCACCAAACTTATTTCTTTTCAATGGCATTTTATTGTCTCCTTAACGAAATGATCTTAAAAATTACCTCAGATATAAAATATTACAAATCATGGGAGTTATAGAAGGATGTTGTTCAAGGGTTGTTCATTCTATATGTTCTTTATAATTTGAAAGAAACAGTGTCCTATGGCATTGCCTAAACTTCATGCACAGTGACTTAAGCCGTGGTCCTGAATATTTACCTTGAATACAAATTCGTCCCCAACTTATTTCTCTTTATGGTAATAATGAAATACTTTTATGTTATCATTATATATAGCCTTTATTTACTATTAAGTGGAATGGTCTCATTCTATCCTTTAGTTTTACTTCATTACATCTTTCTAGCAAACAACTAAAATCATATCTTTAATCCTAATTTCTAAGATTATCTGAAGCAAATAAGGAAGTCTATAAAATGTTAATTCATCTAACCAACATTATATGAAAGCTTATCTTTATGTTGATCTGCAGGACAGATACTCAGTGGGGACTGTTGGGGGACAGGGCAATGCACAGCAATTCTTGTGCTTGTAAGTCTGAGAGGAAAAGGCAAATTAGGTGCAAGAAGCAATCCCCAGATGAAGTCTCTTGACCCTTTGGAACTCTAGCTCATGCATCTTAGTCCACGCAAATGGTCAGAGAAATCAAGGAGGGTCACACCATTAGCCTGAGCCTTTTCCTAAGATTGCTCCAGACAAAAGGAGCCACTTTTGTCTGTTTGTCTGTCTTTGTGTTTGTTTTGTTTTTTTTAAACAGTGTTTTATTTGTATTGCCCTGGGTATCATGGTACTCACTACATAGACCAGGCTGGCTTTAGTTCACAGTTACACCCACCCATTATCAGGTACTGGAATTAAAGGCATGAACCAACACTATCAGGCATCTGAGGACTCTTAAAAATTTCTACATAGCCATACAACTTGTATTTAAACAAATAGTATCTGAATTTATAACTAACATGTAGACTAAACTTAAGAAGCTTACAAATTCAAATGTAATTTGTTCGTGATATATTTTGTGATTTCATTGTCATACAAATATGAGGACCACCAATTTTGAATTCCCAACATGTATGTAAAAAGCCACCAGTTGAGAACAGAAATACTTTTTGATTATTAAACTCATCTAAGAGCGCTGTTCAAATGAGTTATGAGTTCTCTTTTTATGTTCAAAGTTTGTTTGTGTTTTAACCATGTGAATGTGTGCATGCACCCACACACACACACACACACACACACACACACACACACACACAAATACACACACACAAACTCACAGGCACATACATATATACACACACACAGGTATGTGTGATGTTTGAAGAAGCCAAAAGGGATAGGAAGACTTGAGGCTGAATTTACTGTCAAGGGTGGGGAGGAAGGCATATTAGACCCAGAAGAGAAAACAGAAAGTGAAAAGAGAAGGAACAGGCAATGGTTGATGTTTAAGCATCTAAGGATTCTTTGAGTTATCTCATTGTTCCTCGTTTATGTTTCCCTTCATTTCTCTATTTTGTTAGTTAGGATAGTGTCCCTCCATGTTTGAATTAGATTAGCTAACTTGTTAATTTTATCAACTCTTGGGATCCTTGATAATATTATTGTGTTCCTTTTTTCTAATTTACTGATTCCAGCCTTGAGTTTGATAACTTCCTTCTGTCTCCCTCCCTTTTTTCTTTTTTTTTTTTTCTTCTAAGATGTTTCCCCTGTGTTTTTAAGTTGCTGGTACGTGATCTCTCTGATTGGACTGGAAAGGCCCTTTTTGAAGTGAACTCTCCTCTTTGCAATTCTCATTGTTTCTCATGAGTTTCTGTATGCTACTCCTTCATTTTCACTGAATTTTAGAATGTTTTTAATTTCTGTATAATCTCTCGAGGCCATCAGTCATTTGGTAAAGAGTTGTCTAATTTATATGAGTTTGCAGAGACTTTTCCTTGATTTTAATCCTAGCTTTAATCCATGGTGATCTTTTCCTATATCTGTGTTCTCTATTGTATGTAGACATCTGGCTAGGCCTTTCTGGCTTTTAGACCTTCTGCTGAAAATTAATATAATTTTGTTAAGTTTGCCTATGTTTGTTTCTTGGGCTTTTTGCCTTGTACCGTTTAATATCCTTTTTCTGTAGATTAGAGGTTTTGATTATTATGTGGACACATTTGTTTGATTTCTTTTCTTTTAGTCAAACATATTTCTTGTTCTGTAAACTTCATGTACATTCATGGACATCTTTTTCCCTTAGGTTAGGAGAGGTTTCTTCTATTACTTTGTGGAAAATAGTTCCTGGAATTTTGAACTGAGATCTTCTCCAACTATTACTATTGCACTTAGGTTTGTTTGTTTGTTTTACTTTTTCCATGGTGTCCCATATTTCTCGGAGGTTTTAGATTTACTATTTTTCTTTACTGATAGATTAATTCCTTCTGTCTTCTATGGCTGCAATTGCCACTCCCATCTCTTATATTCCCTTGTTGATGTTTTGCGTCTATAGTTTTCTGTTCTCTTACCTAGGGTTTCTGTTTCCAGGGTTTCTTTATTTTATGTTTTTATCATTTCTTGTATTTTTCTTTTCAGGCCTTGTACAATCTTATTCATTTTTCTTCACTCATTTGATCGTCTTTTCCTATATTTATTTACAGGTCTTATTCATTACTTTTTAAAGTTCTCCATCTTCATAAGATTAGATTTAAGGTCATTTTCTGCTGCAGCTGTGATTTAATATTCATGACAGGCTGCTTTAGGATAACTAGAACATGGTTTTACCAATTGCCCTGGAGTTATTGATTGTGATCTTATGTTGGCCTTTAGCTCTCTTGGTTTTGCAGTTATTATTGATTTACATGATGATTTCTGAGATTATCAGTGTTGGAAAAGTGCTTTTGGATGCCCCACACCATTGATTCCTGTTTTCTCTAACTTCTAGTGAGTGTCCCAGAGCACCAGTTACTTGCAAAAGTTCAAACCCAGTAGGAGTCTATCCACGGATGTTTATGGCCTATGTGGCCTATTGGGTTTTGGGTGCTTAACTTGTTTCTATGGTACCTAGTATAAGTTTTGATTGGGGACCCTGTTACCAAATTAATCTAGAACAAAGAGGTGGAAGTTGTTCTCCAGATAATGGACCCTAGGGATTGGGATGCTATTTAAGGCTCCTGGGTGTGCTTTAAGGGGTCTTGTTACACAAGGAATTGGGGCAGGACCTTATGTGGTTGGTCTAGTCACAGCTGGTCTCCATGAAAGCAGTCAGAGTTGTGCATCAGAAAATGGAGTGCAAGATTGAGGGTGTAGTTTACTCCTGCAGAGTGTGCTTTAAGGATTTGACTGGCAAGTGCTTGAAGCAGTGTCTTCCCGGTTGTCCATTGAACATGTAGGCCTCAGGGAAAAAAAAGGAGAGTTTTGAGCCGTGAAACATAGTGCTAAAGATGGAGTCTAAATGCATGAAGTTTAATTGAAACCAAAATTCTTTATTGGCATTCTTTATCTTTTTTCTTAAGATACCTATAAACTCTCGCACAGTTTTGTTTTATGTCCTGTTTAACTGAATACTAATTATGGAGGAAGTTTGCTTCCCACAGCAGTAACAGATATCTTGGATTGAGAAGAATTAAGCACCAAATCCCTGTGACTTGGTTGGAGGCACACCTACTCTATCCTGGGTCTATACCAATTTGACACAACCTAACATTAATGTTTGTGTCTATTTATATGTCTAGGTATCTAGGTATCATGGTAGGTAGATGAACAGATGAGAAGTATAGATATATATATATATATATATATATATATATATGTGTGTGTGTGTGTGTGTGTGTGTGTGTGTGTGTGTGTGTGTGTGTGTGTGTGCCTGTATTGGTTTGTGGACATATGGGGTGAGGAGAGATTTATTTCAGTGACTTACAGTCTCTGGTCCAGTTAATCCAACAATGACTGGCTGTGAAAGTTAAGTTCAAGAATCTTATAGTTGCACCATCACCAAGAATGATGTCTTAAGTTGTCTTCTGTGGTTTTGGAATTCTTTTAAATTAAGATTTAATGCCAGTAATGAAATAAACTTTCTATCAAGACAGAACAAGCAGGATAAGAACAAACACCTCTTTCTTCCATGTCCTCATATAGGCTTCCAATAGAAGGAATTGCTCTTTGTAGCAGAATTAAATATCTGGATTCAATGTGTTTTTTGTATTTTTACATATTCAGACTAAGAAGTAGATCTTTTCACATTGAATGAAAGCAGAATTCCTTCAAAGATATGCCCATTATTTTATGGTTTTATATATAATTCCAGTTTGTAATCAAGTAGGCAACCAAATTAGCCATGCGAGTCTACTTCTTGTCAACTTGAGACAACATCATACTTCCTTATATTGTGAATAATTTGTAAATACAAGTGTATGACCAGATTATAATGGTACCTTGATATAGTAGAATGATGCTACATACAAATCGAAACGAATTATATATTAAACCAGGTCATAGTTATATAGAATGCTATAATTATCAATTCCACAATGTCAAACATGTTATAGATTTAGAATAGGTGAAATGGGATTTATGGCACTTTCTTTATTATCTCAAATTTGAAATGAATATGAAAATGATTGTATTGTCTTAATTGTTATTATATTGCATGGTACAGTAGTTGATGAAGAAAACACAAAAATCTATAGAAACACTTTGTTAACAAAATACGAAGCAATTATTGATTTCAATTATTAATCATTTTCTACAACTAGTTATGGTTATTTAGACAACCATGTGTAAATACAACCTTAGGTTATATTTATAAATACCTTCTTCACTACCCTGTTTTTATTTTCTTCACCCATTAGAAGCACCTCATTAGATACCAATCTCCATGCCTGGTGGTTTTGTACCCTTTGTCATTCTGCATTAGTTTGTCTATTTTCTTTTCACATTGGCTATGAGGACAAAGATCCCTCCATCTTTCCTAAGCTCAAGCTGTTTCGCGATTCTACCCCTGGCCTGATAAGTTTTATGGCAGAACACCCAACACTCTTCCAAAGGAAACTGAGAAGATGACATAGCTAACCACATGTTCTTGACTCTTGTTAGACTTTGCTTTCTTGTTTCCCCTTCAATAGCCAAACAGGATATGTGTCTTTAAAACTCAATCTGGCAATTTGCATTTGGAGTTAGTCTATTGAAAATGTTTCCCTCCAAGCTTTGGTCATTCTGAGGTGTCTGTCGATTTTACCCTGTAATATCGGGAAGCCTTAGATTTATCTTTTGAAATTGTAACCAGTTTGAGCAACTTATACATTTCATCATGGACTATGACCTGATATCTGAAGAAATTCTTTCAAAGTGCAACCTGAGGCATTCAACAGGGAACCAAGACAAAGGCTCAAAAGAGTTGTTCATTCACCTATAACGTACCTGGTCTAAATTGCCTATAGAAATTGTCATTTATCTTGCCACTTCACTACTCGATATAACACCTTCTGTTGAACATAGTGATGGCCATTTTTTTGCTTCTGGTAACAGACATCAAGATTCTAGTGAGATGTCTCCAAATGACCCTTTTCGGAAGTGTATGATTGTGTTGTAGCCACCATTAATTGTCTCCTTATATACATTTGTTTATGTGTTGTCTATCTCTGTCTCTTCTGAACATTCTGTTGTTTGTCATTGTGAGTTGAGAATTTTGTATTAAAACTAATAAGCAGTTCTCTCCTTGGGGATAATATCTTTATTATTTCCTGAAGACTTATAAGACAAGGATGTGTGTATGGATTCTTTGAGTTAGAATGGCCTTCCTTTAATGTTAAATGGCTGAGTTCAGTGACAATAAAACACTGGAAATCTGGAGAAGTATGGTTGGGCATCCATAAGAACTACTGGACATTCTAATTAGTTTCCTTCAATAGATGTGTGCTTATGTTTATAACAACATGTTCCTCTCTGCTTTGCACCGGTTTCTTAAAATTATATCTGTGACAACTTTAAAAATATCCTTCCCCTAGGAAATAACAGGGACAAAACTACAATCCCAAGAGTACACAGGGATTTACCTATAACTCTAGCCATATATGTAGCAGAGGATGGACTTGGAAGGAGAGGTCCTTTGTCCTGTCAAGTCTCAATGTCCCAGAGTAGGGGAATGTCAGGGAATGGAGGTTGGAGGAGGTAGGTGGTAGGTGTATAAGGAGCTCCATCATAGAATCAGGGGAAGAGGGATGGGATAGTTTGTTCCTGGAGGTGAAACAGAGAAAGGGAATAACATTTAAAATGTAAATAAAAATAAATAAATTATGTCAATCTTTCCGTAACCATGCGTGGAGAGAAAAAACATTAAAAAAATTATACACATTTATTAAGATGAAGAAAGACACACCAACCTTCTTTATTTTTAGTATTGATGACATCATGCTGTGCATGTACCATGCCCAAGTGCCCTTTCCTCTTCTTCTCCCAAAATCATCTCATTGCATACCTAGGATTGATCCAATTAAGTTCCTTGTGTCCTCAACAGTCAGATATGACTAGAATGTGCAGCTCCTGCAATTATTTTCCTACAGGTAACCTCTGATCTTTCTCCTTTGGGAAGAAAAGATCTGAGTAAAGAGCCTCTATCCAGAGTTATGATAAGCGTTTCCTTAAGATCAGTGAACAATACAAATAGAGCACAAAGAGCCTCTTCCTCAGAAAAACTCAGACATTCATCTCTATTTTATAGAATGTTTTTAAAGTTAATCAACCCAAAGGCAATGCAGGCAAACCAATGCTGGCCACCCTGTTCATATCAAAAAAGAGGGACTGAAGATAATTTGGAAAATAAAAACCAAGTTCTGGGTCCATTTATGGATCTCTGACTGATAACAATAATAGTATTGAGAGTCAGTTTCCATTCCACACACCTTCCTTAGGATTCTGACCTTGACCAAGGTACTGTGGTTCTAGGCATCTAATTCCAGACTTTCTGGCTGGGCTACAAGCAACAGCTCAGAAGCCAGAAAACCTATAAAAATGCAGTGACTTCACCCAGGGTACCTCAGGGCATCCTTCTTTTCTAAAATAGTTTTTATGGACTTATCATATCTCTACTCCAATAGTCCTAGATGCCCCTGGGTCTCATTCAGATGTTGAAGTGTGCTTTTGTCACTCAGTTCTTACAAAGATATTTGATTTAAAAGATTAGAGGGATGTGGAGGTATTGATGAGTCTCAGTGGTTAGTAAATATGATTTAAATTAGTGTGAAAATAGAAATCTGAATGAAAGCCAGGAGGACAGGAGATTTAAGAAGGCCATTAGTGGTAATCCGAAGAGTAAATCTGAATAATAATAATCAAGTCTGTTAAAACAAATATGAAAGGGCTAGAAGAGAGCAAGCAACCGTTGGAGCAAGACAAATATGCCTTTCTTGAAAATGAAGTGAACATTGGAAAATTAGTATTGTAATTGGAAGTAAAGGTACAGCAAGTCCTACAGTTAGAACAGTGATGGGGCCCAGGGTGCTGTACTCCAGGAGCCTATGGTAAAACTTAAGCTTGTGACAGAGAAATTGATTTCCTGTGGTCACTGTACCTACATATTCATTCCTCAATAATGTACTATGACAATTTTCTGATCAAAAGATAGCATTCACAGTAGCAAAAGTAAAACTTCCTTAATGTCTCTAAAGCAGCAAACATGCCATTGACATAGTTTGGCGTGATGTTACACTATGATCCTGGCACTTAGGCAGGAGAATTTCAAGTTAGAGGTCAGCTGGGCTACATAGTGAGTTCTGTCTCAACCTATTCTCCTTAAGAGAATTGTTATAAGAATTGAGCTATACCATTCAATAAACTCTAAGGGAATATATTGCATGAGTTAGTTGCTTAAAAAAAGATTTATCATTATATTCAGAATAGTGGTCAGATGTGATTTTGTGGAAATTTTAAGGCGAACACGGTCATTACCATTTCATTAGTGAAATCAATATTATATAGTCTGTAGGTGCAGTCAAGTGGTAGGTGCATACATCATGTGCATAAGACCCTGGGCTTGAAACCCAATGCTCTAGAGTGTCATTTAGTTTAGAGAATGCAACAGGCCTTAGATGGTCACACTCCTGCCTGTTTTTCTCTCCCTGATTTTCTGAGACAGGGTTTCTGTGCAGCTGTCCTACAGCTCACATTGTAGACCAGGCTGGCCTAGAACAGAGATCTGCCTGCCTCTTCCTCCCTGTTTTGGGATTAGAGGCATGAGCCCCACTGTCTGACCTTCATGTCTTTTATAGGCAAAGCAGAGATTTGTAGTCAACCAAGTGCTCCCCTGTCCAGCAAATGCTTTGTACCCTAACAACAGGTTGCCTATTGTGCTTCCATCACTTATTTTTTCTTGAAAGGGTCTTACTCCGTAGCACAGACTAGCCTCAAACTTGTTGCATTGCTGCCTCAGCCTTCTAAGTGAAGGCCTACAGGAACGAACCACTATGGCTAGCATATTCTCCCTCCCTTCCTTCCTCCTTTCCTCAACAACAACCACACACTCATCCACTGTTTACCTTCCAATTTTGCATTCAACTCCTTCCTAGCACACTACTTTACCCACCCTCGTTGTCTGAGCTTTGTGTATCTGTGTGATTTATTGGTTTCCTTTTTTCCAGCAGTCACTCTGAATGGTCAGCCTTGAACTAGAGAACTGTTTCCTATGTTTTCTCATTTTTTTCCTTTCTTTTTCTCAGTATCAGTATTTACTGCTCCCTTCCATTAGGTAGGCTTGAGAAATTTCTGGTTGGCTGATCAGATGATCAGCCTGTCAGTGATTCACATGGACCTGGAATATATAGTCTGTTTTAACAATTAGAACTAAAATGGAATGAGAGGCGAGGCCGGTTGTAAATGATCCACAAGTTAGTGTATAATTTTGTATTCACACTAGTGAATTGCCAGCATAAACAAAGAACTATTGGGAATGATAACTATGACAGTGACAGAGTCATGATGAAAACTCATCCAACAGCATTGCACATCTAATTAAATGTGTTTGTCACCCTGTTAGCAATCTCCTTATCTGAAATCATTTATTTGGCTTTTAGGTTGTGTTATGATTTTAGTCAACCACTTGCCAATATATCTAAAACTTACACTTAAAGAATTCAGCAGTAATCTCTCAACCTTCATATGTGTTGGGAGCTGTATCACAACTGCTAGAGTGCCAGCAACTTGTCCTCATAGAAATGCTCAGGATGCCATTGTAGGTGCCAGTGGTCCATGTACTGATTGCTTAGAATCATGTCAGATGCCGTGAAAGAACATCCTGGTCAATTCAGAAGTCTTGACCTTCTTCTGGCTCTTTACTCATGCTTAGGTGATGCCAAGTTCATTTGGTTAGGAATTCTGCATTAATAACAAAGATCTAATGGAGACAGATCTAGCTTGTACTCAGAAAAGATCATGATGAATTGGGTGTGGCAGGCCACCACGCCCCTGCAATCCCCCTGCAAAAGGAGGCTGAAGCCATAGGATGGTCGGTCATCCTGGGGCATAAAATGTAATCCCTGTCCCCCCAAAATAAAAATTACTGCAGAGCAGCAATAAAAAACAATAATGAGCCATAAGCATTCTATGATTATGAGGAGGCCATAGAGGCGTGCTCTGGGTGTATGTTTATAGTAACTTGCCACTTACAAAGTTGTCTCAGTGCCCGTGATATTTCTACATTTTCCTATGTTTAAGTCATAGAACAAAGCCTTCATGTTTTTCTTCCTTTTGTCATAGACTCTTTTCCTATAATTTTATTCCAACTGAAAAAGTACAAAATTGTTTGAATTGGTTCTAGGATATTCCGAAATCAAAAAAGCATTGCCCAGTAGTCACCTCAGCTTCTCCGGTTTCTCATCCACTAAAAGAGGTCGAGCAGTGGTGTGTCTGCATAGGAGAAAGTGACTGTGAACCCACCGGTTAGGGTTTTACGGATATGTTGATGGTTACCTGTACTGTGAGACTAAATGGTATGAACAGTTAATTTATTTGAATTGTGATATTGTTTTCCTTCTTCTTTGAAATCTTCACAGAACCAGAATTTTGCCACAGATATACATACGGAGTGCGAGCCACTGTTCAGTGCATTCTGCTTGGCTTTATTTCATTCAGTGCCTGTGCTGGTACTGTGACACAAGAAGAGCCTTTTCTCATCCAGTAAATGCTGCCTGGCAATGCTTTCTACGACTTTCTTCATCGTGGCAATTTCCAGCCCTTTACAGCACCCACAAAGGTAGGCTGAGGTCTCCCATCTGAGCCCTTACTACTGCAATCTGTTTTGCCCTGGACTCTGCCATCCCTGCCGTTGGTTCTGCTGAGGCTCAGACCCGGGTTATCTCAGTTTGTGCTGAATACAGTTTTTATCTCATTTCAATTAGCAGTTATTATCAGTAAGACTTGCAGTCAGTTGGTAAGAATTGTGATGCTGTTTCACCCTGTCTGTTGCTCAGTGGCTGTAAACGTATAGCTGCCTGGGGTTTTAATTTAGTTCATTAGAGTGTTTTTTTGTTTTTTGTTTTGTTTTTGAGCATGCCCCACACATTGTTTTTTTCTTGGGGGGTTTGGGGAGGTTGAAATTTCCTTGTTTATTAATGAGGTTAAGAAATGGTTAGGTGCATAAAAATCCCTCTCGCAACCAAGTTTATTTTTAATCATTTTCTTTGATGAACTTGTAAAATTGTTTACAGTCCATTTAATTGCAAATTGAGTTCTCTGATCGCTCCTGTTTCTCATCTCCAAGGCATCCTGCTATGATGACACTCCTGCTCTTCTGTTGGGAATAGAAAAAAAAAAAACTTTTAAGTTCAGAACCAAATGCAGACGCTCCTTTTGAATTTTTAACCTTTTTTCCAAGAACTGTAATCAGTGATATCCCATCCTTGCACTAAAATGCATTCTTTGTCTGCTGAGTACAGGGCATCGGCCCACACCTTACACAGTGCAAAGAGCTGTGACTAATACAGATTAGTAAAGTGCTTTTAAATACTCACGTAAATTGTTCTCAGTAACCTTTTCTGTGTGGCTCAATTGGGAGACATATTCCGAAGTACAAAACTACTGTTGCTCTAACATGTATCTGATGCTATGTCAGATGAGGGCACTGTTAGTACCATGATATTGGTGTCCCTGAACATTCATAGTATGACATAGGGTCTATGCTAGAATAGTATTGAAAATGTATCCATTCTTGTTAAGTGATAGAATTTAATTTAGTACCTCAGTGAAGGAAACACATCCCCATGAATTCCATAATTTTAGTTCCTCCTAAGGAATGCCAGTAGTCAATACCAGTATGCACCTTGATTTATAGAATTGACAGTTGATTTGGTAAAAGATGCTATATGGCTTCTTTACTAAATAATCAGAAACATCTGCCTCCTGTCTCAGATATAAATGAGTATTGGGATAAATTATACTAGTAATATATTCATTAGGAAGTTAAAATTGCTGGTAGGTGCTATTGACACAAAATACAGCACTCACCCAGGAAATAAGAGATAGTTAATTCTTGAGGAAAACCTAAGTGTAGCCTGGGAGCACAGACTCAGGTTATAACCACTGAAATTTGATATAATATTTTTATTTGTTGATACAGAAAAAAAAACATAAATCAGTGCATTTATCACATTGGTGGTCACTGCAAATAAGCAGGCTGCAGCAAAACAAGGGAACTCTGTGTAGATCTGTGATGTCTGGTCACATGTTTAGCTTTCAGATTGGTAAGGGTGGTGCCCTGCTAAGCATACATTTTAGGGCTGTAGTGAATTTGGTCCCTAACACCCATGTAAAGGCTGTGGAAGGCAGCAAACACCTATAACTCCAACTCTGGGGAGATAGACAGTGTGACCTTTCCAGTCATATTATGGTGTCATTGAGCTGCAGGTTCAATCAGAGACCTTGTCTGAAAAAATAAGGTAGAAAACGCCTGGAGAAGACACTGATGCCAAGCTCCCCACACACAGAGAACACATTTGACAGATTTGGATAGTCACAGGCATGTTCAGACTCAGGCGTGAACAGTGAGTGACTTTCAAAGGGACAGTCTAAGGTAGTCGGCTTAGGGTCTTCACACCATTTACAATCACGAAGCTCAGCATTGAGAGGACTCAGCCTTGAGAACTTATGTTTACATAAAGAACTTTAACAACACAAAGGATTACAAGTCAAGGCCTGTCTTATTTACAGAGTGAGTTCAGAAAAACTTGGCATAATAAGATCCTGTCTCAAAATAAATAATATAGCTTACCTGTCATTCATGGAGCTCTGTGGTCATTCCTTAGCACGATGTAGAAGAAATACAATGAAGGTTGGGATGGGCCAGCAAAATGGCTTCACAAGTAAAGGCACCTGAAGCAAAACTTGACAGCCTGAGTTCAGTCCCTGAGCACCCATGGTAGAGAAAAAAGACCTGCCTCCCATCAGGTTGATTTCTGACCTCTGTGTTTGAACAGTTGGCTTATGAGGAAATGGATGCTTTGTCCCCAGTATCACAGGAGCTAGGGAATGTGAACAGAGTTTGAGCCAGCAAATTTATTTATAAATGAAGCAGTTCTGTACTAATAAATATATATATTTCCTATTTAACTATAGTTTAATGTGGTAGAGTTTACATTAATATATTTGATGCATTGATTACTTATCTACTGCATATGTATGTAAACTGATAGTAGACGCTATATTCTTTTCATAAAGAAAACAAAACAATGTGAGATTACATTATTATTATTTCCTTATATCTGATTTAAAATAATAGAGCTTTGTTTAACTGTATATCATAAGGAATGGTTAAAGTAGTAAATTTGTGGAGGTTTAAAACCAAATATTTTTGAAAGGCTTATATTATACTATTTTTGTGAGCAGTGATTAGTAAAACCCTTATAGCACAAATCTCTCACACATCACTGCAAGACCACAGATAAAAGATGACATTCAGACGACATGCAGCTGAGAATGACCGTGAAGGTCTGGTCACCTCCCTGCCATAACCACTCAAGTTCTGGGTTTACAGAAGTGAGTAGCCCTGTCTCGCTCCTTATTTTATTTACTTACCTTTTGATACCAGGCTCGTGCTCAGGATCCTGAGTGTGGTGTGCCATGTGGTCACTGAGCCACAGGGCTCATCCAGTCTCACCTGGCAGTGTAAGGGGTAATTCTGTTTCCTTCTTCTGTTTCCCTTGACCCCATTTGTCACGGCTGTTTTGTCTTACCGCTATATCTTTAAAGTGGAGATAATAATACCTATATCTATTTACTTCCTTAGAATCATTGTAAAGAATCGTCCTGAAAACATGGTATAGACTTTATAGGTGTGCTTGCTGCATGAATGCCCTGGAGAGAAAAATGGAGAGAGTAGCCGTTTATTAATTTTGTTGATCATATCAAAAAGTTTTTTTAAAAAATTGAATATTGCTGCATATCGGACACATAAATAATTTTTTGTACCAAAAAGTCTAGAACTTGGCATGGCAAATTTGTCGTTGAATTATTTCAGGTTTCATTTCCCTTCCTTCTTTTCTTCCTTCCATTCTTCCTTCCTTCTTTCCTTCCTTCCTTCCTTCCTTCCTTCCTTCCTTTCCTTTCCTTTTTTCTTTCTTTAAGATTGGGTCTCATGTCAGGTGGTAACAGTGCATCCCTTTAATCCCAACAGAGGCAGGTAGATCTTTGAGTTTAAGGCCACCCTTGTCTATAGAGTGAATTCTGAGATAGCCAGAGTTACACAGAAAAGCACTGTCTTGAATGAGAAAACAAAAAACGAACAAACAGAACAAAACAAAACAAAAACTACAAGTCTCCTATAAAAATTAAAAAGACAGGGCTAGGCCACACATAGGTCTGACTAGCTTCAAATTCATTATGTAGCAAACTTGACTTTGAACTTCCTACTCCTTTGCTTTCTGTTTCCCTCTTAAGTGCTGGGATTAGGAATGTGCAACAACAACAACCAGTATTATGTGGTGATGGACATCAAACTCAGGGCATCAGTTTGCTAGGCTGATGCCCTACCAATTGAGCCATTGCCCCAGCCCTAGTTAGGTTATTTTATTGGATAGTGTCCTAAAAACAAAATTAACTTTAGAAATAATTACTGGGACAAAAGAAGGTAGACAAAATGACTAATTATGTGGTATTGTTCTATTGAGGCTTTTACCCAAAGAAAGATTAGAAGGAAAGTAGAGTAAAAGACCATGACATGATCTTGTTTAGACTCTGATGTGATTCTTTCAAACTAGTCTGCCTGGGTTACCATAGTAACAGCACTGTATTAAGTGCACTTTCAAAATTGATACAGTGAAGTGGTTGTTTTATTTTATGCTGCATGATTTGTTAAGATAGAGGTGGATGCATTAACTCTGCACTTAGAATCATTGTGGGTGAGCATTTAGGCACCTATTTAGGAAGACTAATTATGATAATATTTATTTGGCCTCTTATGTTATATTAAAAAAATAAACATATTTGATATTAGTTATTTGCTATCATTGATATTTGGAGACAAAAAGATTCAGCTAGCAGCCAATCTCTGTGTTCAAAGATTCATATTTCATTCATGAACACATTTGAAACAAAATACCATTTGTGTGTGTGTGTATCTATACCTCTCTCTCTCTCTTCTCTCTCTCTCTCTCTCTCTCTCTCTACAGGTTCTTCTGGAACTGGAGCTGCACACAGCTGTGAGCTGCCATGTGAGTCTAGGAATTAAACCCGGATCTCCAGAGGAACAGCCAGTGCTCTTAACATCGAGCCATCTGTTCTGCCCCAATAAAGTACATTTAAAGGACGTATTGAAAAAAATTAGGAAGTTGGCTAATTATGCTAATAAATAAAACATGTCATATATATATACGTATATATATACATATGTGTATATATATATATATACATATATATATATCTTAAAATGTAGTGGACAAAAATGTGCACACATTGCACATACACATGTTGGGGATTTACAATAAAGCCTTGAGCATGATAAGCATATCCTTATACTCAGCTACACCTTGGCCTCCTCAGTGATACCCTAAATAGTATGCAGTATATGGTTTTCATTGAAATATGGAAAGAAAATTTGTTTCATACAGTAAAATATTGCTTCCGTTCTATTTAGTGGAAAGAAAAAAAGAAAATCTAGTCATCACCTAATATTTCATCGAAACAGCATTTCATTTGATTCAGGCAGGCTTCTCAGTGCTTGGTACATATTTTTTAATGGTTTTAAAGGAGATCAAGAGCTTATCTTCTTTAAAGGCAAAAATTTTACGTGTTTACATAAGGGGAATCAACATTTACCAAATAAAGTGAAACAAACTATAACCTACTCAACATATCTCATTTCTGGTACAGAAAGACTAAAAACAAAGAAAACTGTACAAAGTGTAGAAACTGCTGGGTGGTCCTTCTTTTTCCCTGACACTTACACAAACACTATTCTGTTTCCTATATCAAGAACTTCACAGCTGAGTTTGGTTATAGCTCAGTAATCCCAGCACTTGAGAGCCTGAGTCAGGAGGATTTTGAGTTTGAGGACAGCCAAAGTTATGCAGTAAGACCCTGTATCAAAAACCTCCCCCACCCCAATTCTTCCTCTTCAAACAAACACTACTTAAAAGATTCTAATTGTTTTCTTATTAATCCCCCACATAATTTTTCATTGCCTACAGTAAGGTTTCATACCTCCCTCACCAATTTAACCAAGTCCTCTGCCAAGAAAGAATTTTAAAGAAACATTTGAGTGAAAAGCCTTGGTATGTCAAGAGCTGGGTGCTGCCTTGGAAATATAATTTGGTAGGGGACCTTGGCTTGCTTTTCTACCTATGAACTGTGCTACACTGAAAGAGGCACTCATCTAAATTATAGGTTTATAAGTGTAAAATACAGTTCCTTTGTTACCTGTAAGGTTTACCTTCTGTGTAAGACTCCTGTGTCTGAGTTTGGTTGGTTGAGCTCCATGGTGTGACAGAAACATGTAGAAAGCACAAGTGAAATACTAGAATATCTCTCTTCCTCTTAATATTTTTATGAATGTGAACATTGAGCATGCATGTATGTCTGCACCATGTGTGAGCCTGATGTCCTTAGAAGTCAGAAGAGGGTATGGAAACTTCTGGAATTGGGTTTTAGGTAGTTGGCAGAAGAAACATATGGATGCTGGGAATTAATCCTGGGTCCTCTGGAAGAACAGCTAAACCATCTCAAACACTGACCCAGTCCCAGAAAGGAGCTTTTGTCTACTTTTTAGCACACTTCTGGAGAACTTCAGTATATCAGAGGTCGCTTCAGTTTTCATCTGTCACTCTGTAGAGCAATTTGCAAGCACATGTGCCACACTGCTAGATGATTAAATTGGAATGTAGTCGTTTTCATTTGGAATTTCTTGTTTCTTGATGAATTATCAGTGTATGTTTTTTCCAATCCACCCTTCGTTGAATTTCCTATTAGTTTTTTTTAATTTGTTGAGTTCTTTACATATTAGGTAGAATTCATCTAGTGAGTTTTTAAAATCTGGTAGTTTTTATAAGAAAATATTACCCCAGTCATGCAGTCGTGGCCATCCTTTAATCCCTGCACTAGGGAAGTGGAGGCAGGTGTATCCCTGAGTTCAAATCAGTCTGGTCTACAGAGAGTTCCAAGTTGGCAGGGCTACACAAAGAAGCATCCTACCATGGCCTTTAACAATCAAAGTTTAGTTTATCAATATTTCCTTGTATGAAGACTCTTTACCAAGGCCTTGGTCTGAAGTTTTCTTTTTTTTTTCTTTTCTTTTTTATCTCGGTCTTCACGTTTTAATTGGTGTCCTATTTTCTTGTTTTACAGGTAAGTCCATGATCTATTTTGATTGAATTTCTATGTAAGTTTTGAAATAGTCAAATTTTTATTATATCTGGCTGTCAGGTTTGGAATAACACTAGTGTTATTGAAAAGAGCTGTCTCTGCTCTATTGAACGTCAATTGGAAAAATGAAATGAAATTTTTTAGTACACATGCAGGAAAATATAAATTGTCCCATGTGAATGAATGTATAATCAAGAAAATGTAGCACAATATTCACTCAATTAAAGGTCTATAGGGAAAATACTGGCACCTGGGAAACAGAGAAAACCTAGGGAATTGCATTTTATGTCATAGAATTGGACCTGGGAATAACATTAATTTTCAGAAGAGTCTCCTTATCTCCGTGTTCCTAGATCTTTTCTCCTCATGCCAAGCCCCTGATTAACTTTCTCCATTCAGAGCATTTAACCAGTAATGAAGCAGAGAGAAGTCTCTAGCTTTAGCGGTGATGGAGTACGTCAAGTTTTCCACAGTGTCACAGGAGACATCCTGGAAAGGGCACCCTTGAATCTGGTCAAAATAAGGAAATCTGTTCAGCAGTCGGACTATGGCAGTTCTCAGTGACCTCACCATTAGGCCCTCCATGAAAAATCTCTTGTATCCTGGAGAGCCCTAGCTTCTTCTGTGACATCCACAAGTGTTGTTTGGCAACAACTGCCTCTCAGATATTCCCTCTGCGTAACTATGGTTTAATAATTGGCCTCTAATTCAGAGTAAAGAGGTATTTTAGAGGGAGCACATATAGGATGAAGAGATCAGAGATGGGGAGAAAGGCTGGACATCTGTCTTGGCAAAAAATAAAAGAAGAAATGTGTGGGTCTTGGGAAAATACCCTGGGAAGATGGCTTTAGTTCTTTTGTTCTCTAGATTCACCGACCTCTTGGAGAAGTTGCTGAACCTCCTAAATAGCTTTGGTCAGACGGTAAATTTTCTAGATACCCCTTTTTAGATTTCGATTGTCCTGAGGTTTGTATTGCTGATGGTAAATATTTGCCTGGAAGAGTGCTAGAGCCAGATTGATTTTTAGATGCTTTGGAAGATATGGAAATTTTCTGATATACTTTGGCTAATGGCACAAGGTCTAAATGATGTTTTTCCGATGTGGACTATCCCTCAGACCTTTGGAAATATAAAACAAAAATAGGGTGTTTTTTAAAGTCTAATTTTCACAATGACAAATCACTTTGAGCATGGAGAACACTTTCTGGAGCCCTAGAGTGGGGTGAAGAAATTCCTGAAACCCTAGGACAGATGGTGAACCTGCCTTTTTGATAGAAGGAGGAGTTACTTGAGCATCTGGGACAATATGGAATGTCCAGCATGCCCCTGTAAGGATTGGCAACTTTCCACAATACCTTCTTCACATTTTTGGAAAATCCAAAGACCTTTGGACAGATGGAGAAGGTGGGAGACTCTCATGAGGTAATTGTAGCTTTTGGTGTCTCTTTGGCAGGTGAAGATGGCACAAGATCCCTTTTGGGAGAAGGGGTAAGCTTCAAACTGTCCTTCTTAGAGGAGCATTTTCTCAAGACTACATCAGAAGGATCAAATCTTAACATTTTGTTTCTATAAACTGGATGCCTGTGGTCCATTTTGGTAGAGGAAGAATGTCAACTATATATCCCCTGAGTGGATTTGTGTGAAATAAATCCATGTGGGTAGCTGGGGATAGTTGTAAAGCATGCTGTTCAGATGCAGTAGGTCCTTAGCCATCCTTCTCTGAAGAGGAAGGTCTTAATGTACCATGTATATATGTAGAAATCCTGACTGTGACATGAGAATCAGGGGAAGGTATTAGAGCTTCCTCTGAAGATGTACAACTCCTAGAGCATCATGGACATATGTGAGAGATCTGAGAGCCTCATGAGCAGATAAGGATGTTTCTGGGTATTGTTGTGGAATTGTGGAAGTTCCAGGAAAAATATCTTCTGCTTGAGAAGTGGAAAAAGACTTTAGTATGGAAATGTCAGGTTCCCTTGCCTGCCTGATAGGCAAAAACAGGTTCCAAAGCCCCTTCAAGGAATGAGTAAAATCCAGAGCATTTGTTGTAATTGGCAGATGTTCTTGGTCCACTTGTGGATATAAAGAAGGGGCAACCTTTGGCACATATTTGGAAGAGTGTGTAGCTTCTTCTGCAGTTGGGGAAGATGGCTGATCTTGAGGAGATAAAGGAAGTTGCTATAGCCTCCTGTGAGAGTTTTTTCAGGGTCATAAGCATTCTTTTGCAAAACGGGCATCCTAGAAATCCCTTTCCTGAGATGTCGAGGATGGTACAAACACTGAAGTTTGCATATCATGTTCCCCTACTCCTCGTTTGCATATGGTTGGATCCATAACCTTCTATACAGATGGAATATATCCTAGAACATCTTTTGTATATGTGTCATATCCACTAGTCATTTCTAAAGATGAGGCTGTGGGTAGGACTCCTTTTGTAGATGTTTCTTGTCCCACAGTCTCTTTATGAGATAGAATACTACACTCAGAATCCTGCTCAGTTTTGGGAAATTCTAGCATCTCTGATGTATATGTGGAAAATTTTCTAGCCTCTCCTTTCAGGACAGAGACGCCCTAGAGTCCCCTGAGGTGGTAGTTGATATTTTATCATCTCTGTACATTGTATAAATATGGAGACTCCATGGCTCATAGACTGTGTGCTGTGATAAACTTGTCTCTTTTGGGCCTGATGACAAGTCAGGGTATCCTTTTCAATGGTAGAGGATATTTGAATAATTCTCTGTTGTTTGGGAACACTGGGAAGTACTGGGGGAGATGGTGAGTGTGCTAGATCATTTTTTATGTGCAGAATGCACAAGCGTCCCAGAATTGGACTCACAATTTTCTACCACATCTTGCATGGGTGTGGAACACTCAAGATCACCTTCTGAAACTGGCAATGATCCTTGATCTATTGTATTGTACATGTAGAAAATTTTGTCTACTGCTTGGGCTGGTATGTGTGTTATGAGGTTCACTTGGGGATTTGTGAATGTATTTTGTCCCCCTTGGACCATAAGTGATGATTTAAGCCCATTTTTAAGAGTGGAGGACTCTTGAACGTCCTCTTGGTTTAATAGAGAAGTTCTGAAATCCCCTTTGTCAGCAGAATCAGGTTTCAAACGCATTTAAATGAAGCAGATTGTATAAGGCACATTGTTGGAGATGGGGGACGTCTTTGATGTCTTTCTGAGTTGACATAGTTCTCTGCACTGCTTTGAAGCTGGAGAAGGTAGTAAAGTCTCATGTGGAAGTGGGTAGGACTTAACCCATTTGTGGAATATGAGAAATCACTGAGATTACCTTTAAAGAGAATAACTTTTGAAGTCCTCTTTGTCTGATGGGGCCTGTTACCTCCCCTTGACCAGAGGGGTCTTTTTCAACACACTTTGGAGAGAATTGGAAAGACTGCAGACAGGTAGGATAGGGAATGAACATTTGAAACTCCTTTGGAAACTCTGTGGGATAGTGAGTTGATCACCCAGAAGAGTGGGCAATACTGAGAAAATAAGGGAAGGAGAGATTACTTCTGCCCACCTTTATCCACATCCCTAGTCAAGAGGAAACTGCATAGTGCCTCTGGACACATGAATATAGGAGCAGTCAAGCTGCAGGAGACCTGCAGTCCAAACTGCACCTGGATATGAACTGGTGCAAACAGTATTCAACACCCAAATCTCATGTGGTGTGGGGAAGTCTTAGACCATCAGAGGGCAAAAAAACCTGAGAACTCTGCTCATATTCTTGACTCAGGAAAAAAAAAACACCCAGCTCCATCTGGGCCTCCTGGGCAAGGGACCCAGGAGCAGTAGGGGTAAGACGTTTCTAGTTGCAGCCCTCATTGAAAGCTGAAAGTCAGTCCAATGAGCGAGTTCAGGCTGCAGACCAGAGGGTGAGTCCAACTTTTCTCCTCTAACTGACCTGACTGGTGGACTCGGACATGCAAAGGCAGAACTCCTCTAGTACAAGGGACTTCCAGTTTCTAGCTGGCTCCTGAACCTCGCTGATCCCATCCCAGATCTCCTGCTCCTAGACACTGTGGGAGAGCTAACCACCCAGGAATGTTGGCAATAGTGGGCCTACAAGGAACAGAGACTGCCACTTCTGCCCACCATTACCCACATTTCTGGCCCAAGACAAAACAGCACGGTGCCTCTGGACACAGGAATATAGGAGGAGTAAAACTGCAGGAGCACCGTGTTCCAGACTATGCCTGGATCTGAGCAGAACAGGACAAAGTGCTCTCTGCACAAAAATCCTGATGGTTGAACTAGACCTTCAGAGGAGCAGAACCTCCTGGGAAAATAGAGGAGACTATTCTCTGCCCAGATTCCTGACTCAAGAGGAAAACACCTTGTGCCTTCTGTATGGCCTCCCATCACAGAAGTACCTAGGTGAAGTATGGGAAATTCCTTCTGGGTCCTGCCCACAGAGACAGATGAAAGCCAATGGACAGGAGCAACTGCACATGAGAGCTAAAATACTCTCTTCCATTAACTGAGAAAAAAAAAAAAAAAACAGGAAAACAGGTCTAGAGCAGTCCTGACACCTTAGCCTACAGGATGGTCCAGCCACTGTCTGAAAGAGGAAGACAAGCTAAATTCAGATTCTACCTGAAGGCTAGAGGCGATCATAGTAATGCAAACAACAGAAATGAAGACTACTTGGGCTCATCAGAGCCCAAATCTCAATCAAAGCAAACACTGGATATCTATACATTCCAGAAAAGAAAGATCTAGATTTAAATTCACGTTTTATAATGACGGTGGACGATGGTAAGAAGGTCTGTGTGTTCCCTTAAGAAAGTACAGAACAAGAGAAAATACAGAAGTAAACAAGTAGAATCCCTGAAGGAACTCAAAACTACCTTAAAAAGTACTACTGGAAAAACAACAAAACAGGAGAAATGAACAAAACCAACCAGGAGTTAAAGGAAATGGAAATAGAAAAAAATAAAGAAAGCATAAGGAAGAAAACCCCTGTAAATAGAAAACCTAGGAAAGAGACGAGGAGTTACAGAAGTGAGAATCAACAACAGGATAAAAGTGATAGAAGACATAATCTATTGAGCAGAAGATTCCATAGAAAACGTTGACACAACTGTCAAAGATAATGTAAATGGAAAAGCAGCTAGCCCAAAACATACAGTAAATCCAGGACACAATCAGAAGATCAAACCTAAGGATAACAGGTATAGAAGAGAGTGAAGACTGTCAACATCAAGGGACAGTAATATCTTCAACAAAATTATAAGAGAAAACTTCTCAAATCTAAAGAAAAGAGATGCCCATAAACATACACAAAGCCTACAAAACTCAAAATAGATTGGACCAAGAAAGGATATCCTCCCATTACTTCATAGACAAAACAACAAATGGGGAAAAGAAATAAAAATGATAAAAGCCGTAAGGAAAATGTCAAGTAACATATAAAAGCAAACCTATCAGAATTACACCAGAATTCTCACCAGATACCATGAAAGCCAGATGATCCTGGATAGATGTTGTACAGACACTAAGAGAACAAAAACGCCATCTCAGGCTACTGTATCCAGCCAAACTGTCAATTAACATAGATGGAGAAACAAAGATATTCAATGACAAAATCAAATTTACACAATATCTTTCTGCATATCCAGTCCTACAAAGGACACTAACTAGAAAACCCCAAAACAAGGAGGCAAGTAAAATGATAGATAAAGCAAGAAATTAATAATCTTTTCACAACAAAACAAAGAAGAAAGCACACAAACATAAACTAACCTCAATTATGAAAATAACAGAAAGGGACCATCACTATTCCTTAATATCTCTCAACGTTAATGGATTCAATTTGCTACTAAAAATACTCAGAATGATCATTGGATACATAATTCGGACCCAGGGTATTGCTCTAAACGAAACACACTTCACGGACAGAGAAAAGACACTACCTTTTAGTAAAAGTCTGGAAAACAATTTTCCATGCAAATTGTCTGAAGAAGCAAGCTGGAATAGGCATTCTAATATCATAGAAAATTGACTTTCAACGAAGAGTCATCAAAAAGCATAAGGGAGGACACTTCATTATCATCAAGGAAAAAGAATTAGCTTTTACAAATGCCTCCTGCCTTTTACAGACATATCTACAATCACCCTTGCTTGGAGAAAGTAGTTAGATTTAATTCCTTCTTTGAATGAAGAGGAAGATCTAAGGCTACACTCCTCAGAGAAACAAGATGTCAGGTACTGTAGGAAGAAATATGCATCTAGGCAACAATAAATGTTCCAAGCTAACTTGTGCAGTAGGTAATGTATGGAAAATACCACTCCTTTATTAGTAGTATTATTAAGCATTGTATTTGTTTATATTTCAAATATTATCCCCTTTCCATGAACCACACCTCCATATTCCTCCTCTTTGTCTCTAAGAGGGAGACTACGCAAGCCCCATTCATTCTTTCTTCACCCCTCTAGAATCACTCTTTCTAGAACATCAAGCATCCAAAGGACCAAGTGGTTCCCCTACCACTGATGTGAGATGAGGCAGTTCTCTGCTACATATGTAGGGTACCAAACCATGTATATTCTAAGGTTGGTGGTTAGGGCCATGGGAGCTCTAAGGTGTCTGCTTAATTGATATTGTTGTTCTACCTCTAATTACAGTCTCCTTCAGCAACATCAGCCCTTCCCCTTCATCTTCCATTGGGATATGTAGTCTCAGTTCAATGGTTGGCTGTGAATATCTGCATCTGTATCAGTCAGGTTCTGGCAGAGCTTCTCAGAGGACAGCCATACCAGACTCCTGTTTGCAAGCACAGCTCAGCATCAGCAACAGTGTCTATTTTGGTGTCTGCAGATTGCTGGATGGTCTTTCTTTCAGCCTCTGCTCCATATTTGCCCCTGCATTTCCATTAGACAGGACTAACTCTGATTTAATAAGAGATGGGTGACTGGTCCCATCCTTGCACTGGGGGCCATGTCTATCTACTGCAGTGTTGTCTTTGGGTTAATTTCATTGTTGTTGTGTATGTTGGCTAATGTCATCACTTTTGGGTTCAGAACCTGTCACATACTTAGTATATGGGACATTCTAGAGGTTACCCAAATCCTCCATTGTTCCTTCTTTCTATTCTCATTGTCTTGGTCTCCTGTGCTTCTCTCTGTCTCTTCCCACATCTGATCCTGCTCTCCTGTTTTTCTATTTCACTCCCCTCTCACACAGGGTCCTTTCTCCATCTGCCTCCCATGATAATTTCTTCCCCCTTCTGATTGGGATTGAAGCAGTCCCAATTTGGCCATTCTTGTTAAGCTTCAGAGTGTATATGAGTTTATATTGGATATTCTGAGCTCTTCGGCTAATTTCCTCTTACCAGTGAGTGCATGCTATGGGCATTTATTTGTGACTTTGTTACTTCACTCAGGATGATATTTTCTAGTTTCATCCATTTGCCTATGAATTTCATGATCATTCTATTTAATAGCTGAGTACCACACCATTGTGTAAATGGACCACATTATATGAATCTGTTTCTCATTTGAGAGACATCTGGGTTATTTCAGCTTCTGTCTTTTACAAATAAGGCTGGTATGAACATAGTGGAGCATGTGTCCTTGTAGGTAGGAGCAAGTTTTGGATATATGCCATCGAATGGTAGAGCTGGGTCCTCAGTTACTAAATATTATGTTTAATTTTCTGAAGAACCTCCAGCCTGGTTTCCAGAGTGGTTTTAAGAGCTTAGCAATGTCAACAGTGACAGAGTGTTCCTTTCTCTCCACACCCTTGCCAGTCTGTTGTCACCTGACTTTTTAACTTGAGCATTCTGGAGTTATATGAAGTAGAATCTAGGACTGTTTTGATTTGCATTTCCACAAGGACTATGGATGTTGAACATTTCCTTATGTGCTTCTCATCCATTCAATATTCATCAGTTGAGAATTTATTTGTTTAGAACTGTACCCCACTAATAAATAGGGTATTTGATTCTCTGGAGTAAATCTTCTTGAGTTTTTTTTTTTTTAATATTGGATATTAGCTCTCTATTGGATTTAGGATTGGGAAAAATCTTTTCCCAATCTGTTAGTTGCTGTATGAAACGAATGATAGTGCCTTTGCCTTACAGAAACTTTGAAATTTGTGATGTTCCATTTGTTGATTCTTGATCTTAGAACAAAAGCCTTTGGTGTTCTATTCAGGAAAATTTCCCCAGTACCAATGTGTTGAAGGCTTTCCTACTGTTTCATTAATTAGTTTCAGTTTATCTGGTTTCATGTAGGAGGTCTTTATTCCACTTTTACTTGTGCTTTGTACAAGGAGATAGGAATTGATTGATTTGCATTCTTCTACATTCTGTCCTTCCAGTTGAAACAGCACAGTTTAAAAAATGCTGTCTTTTTATCTACTGGATGGTTTTAGATCCTTTGTCAATTTTCAAGTGGCGATAGCTGTGTGGGTTCATTTCTGAGCTTCACTTCTATTTCATTTATGTACCTGCCTGTCTTCATGCCAATACAATACAGTTTTCCATCATACATTGCTCTGTGACCTAGCTTGTGCTCAGGGATGGTGATTTCCCCAAAATATTTTTATTTTTCAGAATAGTTTTCCATATCCTGGGATTTATTTTATTCCAAATAAATATGCAAGCTGCCATTTCTATGTCTGTGAAGAATTGAGTTGGAATATTGATGAGAGTGCGTTGAATCTGTAGTTTGCGTTTGGCAAAATGGCCATTTTTACAATATTAATCCTGTCAATACACAACATGGAAGATCTTTCTAATTTCTGAGATCTTCAATTTTTCTTCAGAGACATGTGTTCTTTTACATATCTTTCACTTGCTTGGTAAGAGTCACCGCAATTATTTTACATGCTTTTTGACTATTGTCAAGTGTGTCATTTCTGTAATTTCTTTCTCAGCCTGTTTCTCTTTTGAGTAGAGGAAGGCTACTTATTTGTTTGAATCAATTTTATACTCTGCCACTCTGCCAAGGTTGTTTATCAGTTCTAAAAATTCACTGGTGGAATTTGTGGGGTCACATCATCTGCATATAGTGACATTTTGAATACTTCCTTAGCAATATTAGCCATTTACCTCCAATTGTTTCTAATTACTCTGGCTAGGACTTCGAATACTATATTGAAAAGGTAGGGAGAGAGTTGGTATCCTTTATCTAGTTCCTGATTTTAGTGGGATTGCATTAAGTTTCTCTCCATTTAGTCTGATGTGGCTACTGATTTGCTGTATATTGTTCTTAGTGAGTACAGTATGGTCCTTGAATTTATGGTATTTCCAAGACTTTTAACATGAAGGGGTAGGTTCTGGACAATGCTTTCTCAGAATCTAATGAGATGATTGTTTGTTTTGTTTTCTTTAATTTGTTTTTATAGTGGGATTAGTTTGATTAGTGATCAGGTTCTGTATATTAAACCCATCCCTGTATCTCAGGATGAAACCTACTTGTTCATGATGGATCATTGCTTTGATGTGTTCTTGGATTGGCTTGCGAGAAATTTACTGAGAATTTTTGCAGGGATATTCATGAAAAAATTGTCTGAAATTCTCTTTCTTTGTTGGGTCTTTGTTTGCTTTGGTTATAAGCATAACTGTGGTGTCAGGGAAGGAATTGTGTAGTGTTCCTTCTATGTCTAGTTTGTGGAATAGTTTGGAGGGTATTGGTATTAGGTATTCTATGAACGTCTGAGAGAATCTGTACTAAACCTTTCTGGTCCTGGGATCTTTTGGTTCAGAGACATTTAATGACTGTTTCTACTTCTTTAGGAGTTATGAGAGTATTTAGATGGATTATCTGATCATGATTCAACTTTGGTACCTTGTATATGTCCAAGGTATCATTTAATCCTTACTTTCCCATTTTGTTAAGTATAGGCTTTTATAGTATGATCTGATAATTTTATGAGTTTCATCATTTTCTAAGGTTGAATCTCTATATCACTTCTGATTTTGTTATTTTAATTTGAATACTAAAGGATTTACCTATCTTCTGGAGTTTTCAAAGAACCAGCTCCTGGTGTGTTAATTCATTATATAATTCCTTTTGTTTCTACCTGGTTGATTTCTACCATTTCAGAGTTTGATTATTTCCTGCTGTCTAGTCCTCTTGGTGTGTTTGGAATTTTATTGATTCTGAGTTTTTCAAGTGTTCTGTCAAACTGCTAGTCTATATTAGCTCCTGTTTCTTTGTGGAGCCTCTCAGAGCTATGAGTTTTCCTCTTGGCATTGCGTTTTTGTGTTCCAAGTTACACTGTCATTTTCATTATTCAAAATGTCTTCAATTTTTTTATTTATTTCTTCCTTGAACAAGTTCTCTTTAGTAAATCATTCCTCAGATACCATGTACATGTGGATCTTGTTGTTATTGAAGTCCATTCTTAGTCTGTAGTGATCTCATCGGAAGCATGAAATAAATTCCATCTTCTTGTATATGTTGAGGCCTGTTTTGCTTGTTTGGATCATATTGTCAGTTTTGGAGAAGGTACCATGTGGGACTGAGAAGAAAGTGTCAGGAGCCATAACAGGACAAGCCTAATAACTAGCAGGTGATCATCCTCATATGGATAGCGTTGGATTATGTTATAATCCACAACCGGTTTGCCCTTAAAAGTAAGGCTGTAAGGGATTTATTTGGGAAAGCTTCCTGCTATTGAAATGCTATTCATGTTGTTATTATTAGACATATATAACAATCATTGAAGTAAGAACACACCCTTTGGAGCAGATCTCTGCAGGCCTATAAAGTTGTACCCTGTCCTGTAGTGATGCTATACAGACAAATAGATGAATTATTTAGTCTTAATAATGATTCTACAATAATTCTAAAATTATATCAATGGATAATGAAAGCTCTTTTATAGTTGGACTGCTATAAGTCTCTTTGTAATAATCAAAATTGCAGTGAGAACTCTGCCAGTCTCCCAGGTGTCACCAGTTAAGTGTTCTGAGATAGTAAACAGACTTTCTCCTACTCAGAACACATTCAAGAGGTTGCAAAACAGTTATCAAGAGTCACAAAAAGAGAACAAATGGTTTGTTACAGGTGCAAGGACAGAGGATAAGATATTTACTGGGTTTGTCTGGAAATAATTTCTCTATCAATTATGGTTTTAGATATTCAGTGAACCTGTAGAGCTCACCCTAGTGACGAATGTTTAGCCAGATAATTATAATTGACGGATATTCATATAAAAATTCCCGGTTGTAAATTGTATTTCAATTTATGGTTTGATCTTTCATATGAACTTGTGATGAACTTTGTAACACGTGATCATGTATTCTGAAATATGTTTATGTATTGAGGAGAAAGAGAAGACACACAGAAGGACTGAGAGAGAAGGACTGAACTGGAAGGACAGAGACAGATGGACTGAGCTGGAGAGGGGCGAGCTGAAAAGTCAGCTTTGAGCTAAGGAGAACTGAGCTTGGTAGAACTGAGCCAAAAATATCTGGGCTGAGAAGAAATGTAGGAAAGAATAACTTAGAGACTATAGGTTACATAAGAGAGTAATATGCGGAATGCAGAGAAAGAAGAGGAAAAGAAGACGCTGGAAAGAACAGAGGTGCAGGCATGTTTCTCCTTACCATAGGACAGAAAAGGTTATTTCATAATAGCAACTCAGGCTCACTCTTATTAAAAGGAACAAGCCTTTTCTCTTACAAACTTGGGTTTAATTCACTTAGCATTAAAAGGATAGAAGCGATTTTCTTTCTCTATGTAATAAAGATTGGAGCTCATTTTCTGCACTGGTGCTTGGTCTTTTGGTCCATATGCATATGGAAGTAAGTATGTCTGTGTAAGTATGTAATTACAAGAATGTACGAATGTGTTTGTGTGTAATAGTGTAATTGTGAGAATGCGTGTAAGGTGGACCCAGGTGATTTGAGTGAATGTATCAATGCACGTTTATGGAATCCAGGTGTAAAATTACATGTTTATGCATATTTGGCTATGTAAAATACTGACATCATTTGTGATTCAAAGATACTGACAATTTGACTATACTTGCCCCAGTAATAGTTATACTATGCCTTGAACAAATTTTAATGGTTAATATCAAATATTTTTATGGGAATGGTACATCAAATACTTCTGTTAATAGTTAAAATTACAAAATGTTTACGATATTTATGCACTTTGGTATTTGACTATGGAAGAAGCTGGATGATCTTAGAATTTGTAATAATGTTTATAAATCCTTTATTCCTAATGTTTGTTGACAGAAGGAAATTATCAACAGATACCTATATACAATATGCCACACATTTCTAATATAAATAGAGCAAATTAAATATATAATTTATGAACTAAGGTGAGCAATCATGTACAAAAGCAAGATACATCATTGAGTATACCTATATTTGGAGTAAAGAGATGATTCATGCTTCCGTTTATTTCTTTCTTGACATCTAATGAGATAAAATTAGTGTGGAAAAAGCTAAAACTGAAATTAGTATGCTTGATCTAGTATATATTTGATCATTGCTCTTGGAGAAACATACAGTACATATTTTCAAGGTTATATACACAGCATATACAAAAAGTCACTGTGTCCATGAATTATTAATAACACTCAGCCTTTCTCTCGTCATATTAGATTTGAACTATCAAATATACATATGTATGTACATACACACACACACACAACAATATAATACCTTCCTAAGTCTAAAACAAATTAGTAAATAATAGTCATTCAGAAACAACTAATGAAAAGGGATGAACTAAATTTCCATTAAAATGTACTCCCAAATGCAAATCAAAACAACCCTGAGATTTCACCTCACACCAGTGAGAATGGCTAAGATCAAAAACTCAGGTGACAGCAGATGCTGGCGAGGATGTGGAGAAAGAGGAACACTCCTCCAAGGTTGGTGGGATTGCAGACTGGTAGAACCATTCTGGAAATCAGTCTGGAGGTTCCTCAGAAAATTGGACATTTAACTGCCTGAGGATCCAGCCCTACCTCTCTTGGGCTTATACCCAAAAGATGCCCCAACATGTAAAAAAGACACGTGCTCCACTATGTTCATCGCAGCCTTACTTATAATAGCCAGAAGCTGGAAAGAACCCAGATGCCCTTCAACAGAGGAATGGATACAGAAAATGTGGTACATCTACACAATGGAATATTACTCAGCTATCAAAAACAATGACCTTATGAAATTCGTAGGCAAATGGTCGGAACTGGAAAATATCATCCTGAGTGAGAGTAACTCCAATCACAGAAAAACACACATGGTATGCACTCATTGATAAGTGGCTATTAGCCCAAATGATTGAATTATCCTAGATGCCTAGAACAAATGAAACTCAAGACGGATTATCAAAATGTGAATGCTTCACGCCTTCTTGAAAGGGGAACAAGAATACACCTGGCAGGGAATAGAGAGGCAAAGATTAAAACAGACACAGAAGGAACACCCTTTCAGAGCATGCTCCACATGTGGCCCATGCATATACAGCCATCCAATTAGACAAGATGGATGAAGCAAAGAAGTGCAGGCCGACAGGAGCCGGATGTAGATCTCTCCCGAGAGACACAGCCAGAATACAGCAAACACAGAAGCGAATGCCAGCAGCAAACCACTGAATTGAGAATAGGACCCCCGTTGAAGGAATCAGAGAAAAGAACTGGAAGAGCTCAAAGGTGCTCGAGACCCCGAGACCCCATATGTACAACAATGCCAAGCAACCAGAGCTTCCAGGGACTAAACCACTACCTAAAGACTATACATGGACTGACCCTGGACTCTGACCTCACAGGTAGCAATGAATATCCTAGTAAGAGCACCAGAGGAAGGGAAGCCCCGAGTCCTGTAAGACTGAACCCCCAGTGAACTAGATTGTTGGGGGAGTGCGATAAGGGGGAGGATGGGGAGGGCATAAACAACAAGAGGGGAGAGGGGGGATTTTCCCTGGAAACTGGAAAAGGGAATAACACTCAAAGTGTATATAAGAAATACTCAAGTTAATAAAAAAATGTCCTCCCAAAAGTATACTTTCTAGCATATAAAACTTTGCTTCTGATTTTAAGTAAAATAAGTATGGGGCCAATATATGTAATCAGATTCCAGTTAGACTTATCATTCAGAATTACAGTAGAAATTGAAATGGAGTGGGAAAAATATTAAATAACAAGCTTTAGCTATACTGTTTCAATTATACCAAAAAATCTGAGAAACAGTGAAATGACACAACATGGACAATTGCTCTCTATTAATATCTATTGATATCTAAGTTTAGTGTTCATAGGCTATGGAATAGACAGAACTAAATCTCTAGGATTGGTTCCTGATTAAATACAATTTTATTGGCTTGCAAATATACCCAGAACCAATCAATACAATGAAAATGTATAGACGCTGTGTTACAACAAGTAAAAGACATTCTGTTTCTTTGTTAGGCATGAATTTATTTTGTAGCATTTCTTACCAGGTTTTTGTTGGGTATTTTATAAATCCTCACTTTAGTGTGCTAGGTGGTTAAATTTAACTGAACATGGCTGATTATGACATGCCGGCTAGAAATGGATCCTTGGGGCAGAGAAAACCTTTCGGTTCAACCTGGTTATAATGAAATGGCGGTCATAGTGTGCACAACCATACACAACGTAAGAAACTGTGGCTTCAGAACAGGGATTTTATGAGATTTCACTTTGTAATGTTTGGAAGAAATTGTTCCATGATATCATGAGATTGTGCAGTGAGAAGGCCTTTTCTTTATTCCTGTAAATAAAGCAATTATTTGTTGTTTTCAGTTCCCCTCAGAGAACTTGCTAGGTGACTAGATCAATCAGTAACTCGGGATGATGGATTTAGGTGTACAAGAAATATGATGTTGTTATTGGATTTCTTATAGGTACTTCTAGGGAACTGACTTCATAAGATTGGGAATATAATCAGACAAGAGCTTGTTAAAGATGTAGAAAGCATTGGGTGTGGTGGCACAGGCCTTTATCTTAGCACTGGGGAGGTAGAAGCAGGCAGAAGAACTCAAATTCAAGGCCAGCTTGGTCTACAGAGAAAGGGAAAAGAGAGGGTTCTGGTAAAGCCAGGGATACAAAAAACACTGTCTCGAAAAAAGTTCAATTATAAGTTCTGTATTATACAAAGAAAAAATTTCATTTTATTTTAGTAAGATGTTAACAATTTTATCTTGAGTCTAATGCAATATTTTAGCTATAAAATAATGTGAAGGCACACTGAAAATGCATGATTGTTTCCATCACTATTATGCTTAAACTACAAGCTGAATTTTTTATTAAATAAACCCAGATAAGTATATTTTGAAGGCTTTTCTGTGATTAGCTAAAGGGCTTTTACATTGTTAATTGAGGTGGATTTCAGACCAATCTTGAAAGGTCATCACTGAGGTGTAGATGACTATTAAGCATACAAAATCTAATCTAAAACGGTGCACAATAAAGAATGAGAACCTTTAATTGGTTTACTCTAAAGTATACAGCTTCTTTTTGTTGGAGTGAAGATCAGATGATTTGAACAAATTTTGTGAGAAATACAACCTGCTCTGAGAAGATAAGAAACAGAGAAAGATAAGGAAAAAAGAGTAAGAGCTAAGGGACAATGAACTGGGCAAGATAATTCTATGGAATATATAGGACAATAAATTTGACCCCTCTGGTATTGAGTCAGCTGGGGATTTAATTATGCCTATCTATGTACGTAGAACATTTTTCTTTTTTCATCTTAAGATTCTATGTTTGCTCTGAAACCTCTAGCGTTTGTATTAAAATCTTAGCATGTTTACATGATAGTTTTGAAATATTAGTGTTATTATCAAAAGCCGTAGTTTGTACATACTTTTTAAGCAACAAAATAGATACATGTCTGCTTGGGTTTATGAAGAAAGTTAAAATGTTAATTATGAATAAATATTTCTCATATATACATTCTCTTCATGTACCATGTGTGATGAAACCTTAGCAGATAGGAATGCATTGTAACCATCTTGCTAGAGTTTCAGGATTTTATTGTATCTTGGTCGACATGTATTTCTATTAAAATGCTAACTCCTTTCTAAGTCTGTTAATTTAACTGGAGAGGTTTTCAATAATTCCCAGTCTGCTGTTTATTCATATAACAGGTCTTTGGATTTCTTATTGAATTTTATTCCAGTAACTTCTTAATGTGCTTTATTTTGAAGGTAAATTAAATATGTATACATATATATGAAAATATTTTATAAAAAGATTAAATTATCAGTGGAAATATCATAATTATGGACAATTTTACAAACCTTCTCTAAATTATTAAATATTCTCCATTTTTAATTAGTATAAAATACTATGGATACTATAAACGTTATCAACATACACATCTCTAGTTAATATAAACACAAAGATGTTATTATATTTATCTTTCAAAATATTTTCTTAGTTTGTCAGTAATAAATCTTGACTTATGTATATGAGATTTCTCATCGTTTTTCATAAAGAAATCTATTGTTTTATTGAGAATAGTAAGGGAATATTCATTGATAGGTAGATAGCCAAGATTGACACAATATACACAATGGTATTTCATTCACCCCTAGGAAAACTAAACTATGATATTATCAGGAAAATAGATACAACTAGAAAATATACCGAGTAAGGTAACAAAGACTCAGAAAGGCAAATACCATGTGTTCTTTCCAATGTAGATAATAGAATCTCATTTTCATATACTTGTATTTATGTGAAGCTGTTAGTGGTTTGAGTTCATTAAACTGGAATGGATCTCAAGAAAGTGCAAGAGAGTAGGGTGTTAAACAGTATGGGTTGGATGTTATTGAACATGTGGAATATGAATGTAGAAGTAAGAATAACACAGACAGAATAGTGCAAGTGTTAGGGACATAGTGGGGGTGGGGAAAAGTACTGAGGAAGGAAGGATGAAGTTGAATGTCTACAAACATGACATAAGGCAACCTGTTACTTTATAGGTTAGGTTAAAATAAATATTAAATTTAAAACTGATACCGTAATTTTTTTCTTTTTTTTCCAGAGTAGGATAATACCTTAACGTTTTAATGCAATATACATCATGTTTGTGAAAAAATGCCAGTAACAAGTATCAAAACAACATATTTATCTGTTGATCTTAGTCAGAAAAACCATATTATTTGAGTAAGTACCTATATAATTTGGTATCATTTAAAAAATCGCCTGAGAGTAACAATTACTTATGGTGGTAGAGTATTATTATTATAAGAATATCAACTGGTAAAATATGTGATTTGAAGTCGATGTTTAAGTTGCTTTTTTGTAGTGCCCCTCCTGACATTCACTCTTACTGAACTATAATTTCAATGTTGATATACTACTATAAAAATATGATTTAGCAGGCTTGTTGAGTGCTCAGTGCAAGTTGTAAGATATCCATAAACTACAGAATACCCTCCATAAAGCTCATAGATCCAAACAAGATAAACAAGAAGAAAGGCTCCAAGTGCAGATGCTTGAATCTCATTTAGAATGGGGAATAAAATAGTCTTGGAGGAGATTGAGGAAGGAACTGGATGGGAGAAGGAAGGGAGGAAAAAAAAGAATGGATTATGTGTGGGAAGGGACAGGAGATATGGCCAGATAGTCATGAAGAAGAAATCTTGAACTTATGGGGATGAGGACATAGGGGAAATCTCCATGGTGAAAGAGTCCTGGGATAAGGGAGGTATCCACGAATCTATGGGGGTTCCTAGCTGTGACTCACATTGGTGATATGGAACATGAAAGAGAGTCAACTCCTGTAGCCAGGAAGGTTCACCAGTGGAGGGTTAAGATACAAGTACACCCACAAAGCAATCTATGCAAAATTTGTCAAATCTAAAGAAAATCAGCGACTGTGTGAATTGCCAGTGCAAATTGAGATCCCATCCATGGCCAAGCACCAATTCATGGCATTATTAATGTTGTTGTGTTACACTTACAGATAGGAGCATGTTGTACTGAGAGACTCCACCCAGAGGCTGACTCAGACAGATATGGACACCTACAACCAAACAGTGGATGGAGGTTGTGGACAGTTTGATGGCCCAAAAGGCAATAGGAACTGCACACGAAGACCAACAGTGTCAACTAACCTAGACCACGGGGAACTCTTAGAGCTTGAGCCCCCAACCGAAGATCATGCACAGGGTGGACTGAGCCCCTGGTGCATATGGCAGACAGGTAGATCAATCTTCATGCGGCTTCATAAAAACTTGATGGGGAAGTCCTGGTGGCAACCTGACTGAGGAATCTGTTCCCAGACCGAGAGTTCCGTTGTCGGGCTGCAGTTGGAGAGGATGTGCCTAATTCTGTAGAGACAGTGTTTCAGAGTTGAGGCCATAAGTAGCCGTGTCATCATCTTTGGAGAGAAGAGGATTGGGACAGAACTCTGTGAGGAAGTGACAAGGGAGTGACAGCGTTTGGTATGGAAATTAAAAAAAAGAAATTATTACACAATTTGCTATTTCTTTAACAGTAACATCCTAGATTATAGTCTCAAAGTAGATAAATACTGTGCTCTGAATCCAATCTCAATTTGTGGACTTCCTCATGAGTAGCTGTTTAGCTTCTCCTTACCACTGCAGTGTAAATAGAAGTCTGGGAATGCAATTTCTTCAGAAGGCACACATAGCTATGCCAAACGAGGACATTGGGCAAAAGTATAACTGAGTATTGAGGGGATTGAGCTAGTGTTAACATAAAACTTATTTCCCATTAGAAATAACATGCTTTTTATCATGAACAAATACATGAACTGAAGATTCCATATATATATATATATATATATATATATATATATATATATATAGCATTTAACATATTTTTGGTCTTACATTTTCCTCTCCTTCACCTTCCCATAGATATTTCTAGTTTATATATATATATGCATGAACATACTTAAAACTCAGCAGAAAGAATCAGTGCAATGATGATGCAATTTACCTTATCATAAAGAGGTGTTTTCCAACTCTTATCTGACATGAGGATCATATCCATAGCATAAGGCCCAATATACCTTATTCTTCAGAAATATATTACACTAGAACAAATGCTTAAAATAATTACAATAATTATCAAAATGTACATGAAAAATACTAAACCCACAAATCATTGGTTAAGTATAAATACAAATGACAATGATTATACTGTGTTGTGAAGTACCCTGGTATACAGTTGCTCAGACTAAATTTTAATATAAACTATTATAGAAAAAGATATAGAAACTAAAAACTGAAATGTTTGTGATTCAGTAGTACCACTAATGAAATATGTACCATGGAATCTTACCTGTATATTTCTGTGATACCTACATTAAATGAGTTATCTTCTCTGTAGATCACAATATCCATGTTACAAAATTGGATAAATAACATATATAGGCAATGAGCCTTTATGTAACCATAAAATGAGCACAATTACATCATTGGCACGGATATTGATGAAGCTAGATATCATTGTCCCAATTGAAAGAAACAGAACTGTGAGGACAAATGCCTTAATCTTATGAAAGTAGGCAACTACTGTTTGTGTGACTTTGAAGCCTCTTCTATAGAAGGAAAGTCAGATGTCATGTTATAAACACGGTCAAAGTTTTCCCATGTCTCAGATGGCTGTAGAGAGGATTCTACTATATATTTTGCTAAATACTGGCCATGTTATTAAAACTGCCCTACAATTCTTATTGTTTTTGTCCATAGATTACAGCTTTCATGAGCCGTGGTCAGAGAGAAGTATACGTGTACTGTGCTGCAATTAGAGCAGATATGTATAAACGTATATACGTGCTAAAAGCGTGAGAAGAAGAATGCTGAGCATAAGCTGGGGAAACATTGCCTAAAAGGAGAAGGCAGAACGTGATGGGAGGAGGATGCAGTGTGACTTCTGGACATGACACAATTATTGGACCATTAGTCTCACTTCAGCTACACTCTTTCTTTTTTCTTTTTTTTTTTTTCGGAGCTGGGGATAAACCCAGGGGCCATGCGCTGGCTGGGCAAGTGCTCTACCACTGAGCTAAATCCCGACCCCTCAGCTACACTCTTATGCACATGTTCACTACATGATTAAGACAACAAGATTAGAGAACATCCCAGTAATTGAGTACTCACTGAACATAAATGGATTTCAAAGAAAAGAAAAATGGAAAATACAAAGAAGATGAAACTGGAAAGGAAATGTATCTGGGGGAGTAGAACCATACTAATAGAAATATGATTGTGATCATGGTACATTGTATACATGTATGAAGAATAAATAAAATTTCTAAAATGAGAAAATTCTGAAAATCTATTAAAGTTTGATATCCTATAGAACAATTTTCCCCTAAAAGTAGAATACAGTATCTTAACTTTTGGTAGTTGCAGGAAAGTCAGTGAAAAAAAAAGTAGTTACATTAATTCAGTGCATGGTGTCTGCATTATGGAAATATAGAACTGAGGGCTCATTAATCTGTACAGTTACCTTATATTACCTGTTCAAATAAGATGAAATGAAACACTGTGTAATGATCCACCAAAACCAAACTGCACACTAGAGATTTAAGTACAGAAGCCGAAAAATGCCCTGTTCTTAACCTCAGCCATTTTACTCTTTGGGGAAACTCTGAATACATATGAATGAAAAAGTCTAACCTGATACACAGCATATAACCATGGTGTCTTTGTCCACTTATATGGTAAGAATTTCAGGGGTAGTACATTGCCATCAATTATGTCATTCATTTTAAAATCTAGGACAACAAGATATTAAATCCATGGGCTTTGATCCAAGAGCCATAGTTCACTCTGTACATGATCACTTTATATTAATTACTTAAACTGAAAACTGGTGCTAATTCACACAATTATATTGATTCATTGCTATAATTATGGTAAGGGTTTCATGTGAGAATATATAAATTTCTCATGCCAAAATTTGCTTTTCTCTTCTGGTTTGTGAATTTCTAATGATGAGATAAACCTCTTCCTTTCCAAGATAGCACTTACAATAGATTATTTTTCACTGTCGATCTTATACACTAAAGATACGAAAAACAAACTGAAAATAATTGGGCTTTATTTTCTCTATCCAAAAGTTCTTTCTTGACCTCTTCAACGTCATCTTCATAATCACCTCCACCACCACCACTAGCACCCCAGTCCCCCGAACACCATTATCTACGCCATCATCACCAACATCATCTAATTTAAATGAAATTGAATTTAGAATTTTGTTACACTGAAGAATTAAATGAGAAGTATTCTGCTTGAAGAATAGATGTTGATGAACACTAGTAGTAATGTTATAAGTAATTATAATGTTATAAATTAATTATAATGTTATAAAGACATACCAAATTGCTTCAATTGATTGATTAAGACTGCACTGTACTCTATACAAAGAAAGTTTGAGAGTCCTTAGTGAGAGAATGGACTTTTACAACAAGACTTTCATTATCAGACTTTGATTTAACCCATCTACCAACAAAGTGAAATTGTCCCAGAAATACTATAATTTACTCTCCAAGTAGCTTTTATCCACTAATACGCATCTACTTCTATTTCTTAATTGTCATGTTGATATGGGCTTAGGATACAATATGTTCTGATTTATTAATGATATTTTAGTATTATCTGGGTTAATTTTGAAAATTCAAAAGGAACATACATATTCCATGATTGTATCCCATACAACTTTTAATTTAATGCTTGAAATGTTTCATGAAAACTGAAGTATCAAAAATATATATCTTCCAATTCATAATTTGTAACATCCATCATGTGAAACTCCCACTGAACCTCAGTGGATTAATGTCTCTGAAAATATTTAAAGACTCACCTACTGCATTATGGCAACTCTATAGAAGCTTCACTCCCATAGTTGCAGTTCAGATCGCTCTAATAAAATCAATTTCTGTGATTTGGAAAGGGTTTAAAATATTTTCATTAACTTTTGATATGAAACTAGTTAAGACTTTGAGAAACGGGGGCAGACAGGCACTAAAAAAGTATGTTTTAAAATTCTTTTCTTAAAATTAGACTTTCTGTTGCAATATATTTGAATTATGATTTCCCTTCCCTCTGTTACCCCCTTTCTTCTATTCCTCTCCTGTCATCTGTATCTACATTGTTCTGACACTCACTAGAAAACAAACAGTTATTTAAGGGATAAAAATAAAATAAAAGTTAATGAACTGGAGTAGAACAAAACAAGCAGATAGAAAAGAGCCAATACAAGGTAAAATATCAGATACAGACACAGAGACCCAGACTTCCATTCACACACTCAGGAATTCCATGGAAACATAAAACCAGGAAAAAATATATACACACAAAACATACAGAGTAACAATTAATAGATAAATAAACAGTAACAAAGGAAAAAGACATTTTGAAGAAAAGTCCTAACTGCATTATGAGACAAGGATCCTCCCAAAGATGATGTTCAGTTCCGTTAGTGCTTTATATGAAGTCAGTTTTTAAGTGGATTTCATGTACCCAGTTAGATTCCCCTTGGAGAAAACTAAGTTTCATATTCAAATGATTACCATTGGAGATAACTTCAGTTTAGAGATAAGGTGATATGCAGGGCTTGGCTTCTTTCAAGGGCTAATTAATAGGTAAGGAGATCAGTGAGGATCTGTCTTTCTAGAGCATGATACAGTTGTACTGAGTAACAAGTAATAGTTACATCTATCGGAATAGACTCTATATAATATTGATCCTGCCTATTTAAAGAACTAAGCGCAGTGCTGGATAATAGAAAATGATGTAGCCAGGGTGTCTTACCGGTTCTTGCATTGGCATAACTTCATGCTTACATGCTCACAGAAGAGGCTCAGGTTATATCCAAGAAGTCATGAAGCAAAAAGATAAAAGACATGCACGTGCTATGGGGATTTATTTGTAAAAGAGAGTATGTTGGTTGGAGCCCCATAGGAGATTGGGAGGTGGGGCTTCCATACATGTGTTGTGCATGTGAATTGTTTGTCAAAGAATAACTTGCTTTCTTTTAAAACTTCCAAATGTAACCACTAAGAACACTTTGACAGACATTCTTTCAAATCTGATATATTTTGTTTTTAAAATTATGTCTCAGTGTGTAGTTCAAATTGACCTAGAACTCCCAGTGTTCTGTCTGCTTCCTCCTGCTGTTGAGGTAGGTTTACTCTACATTAACAAAATTATAGAATATGTGTAAAATCTTATGTTTATGAAGTTTGATTACATAATTCTGTCATTTGTTTTTCATTTAAAAATATATATTGAATACATGTTCATGGGGAATTTCTTCATGGAACATCATCACATTTAATAAATGGTAGTATACTCATTTGCTTAAATAATAACCTAATGGTGGCATTCAGATAATTTTCATTTTCATTAACTAAAGTTTACTACAGAAAATCAGCATGGACACTGACTCAGGCACTGTTCTCAATGGTGATTATTTGCATTCTGTTTTGTACAAATTACAAAACACGTTGTTGGAATGATGTCAAGGCTGTTAATTAATGCAATACTTGTATAAATACTGCCAGTTTCCATCTATTTTATATTCGACATACTATACCATTAAAAATTAAATGGGACATATATTTTAAAAAGTTATCAGTCTCTGTCAGTTCTTTAATTAGGTGAAGGATTGAGGAAGTTGAGAGGAGAGGGCAACCTCTGTAGGAAGACCAGCAGTCTCAGCCAACTAATCTGGACCACTGAGATTTCCCAGACACTGTGGACCAACCAGGAAGGATACACAAAGTGATTTGAGTTCCTGACACATGTATATAGAGGACTGGCTGGTCTCGCCTAACCCTTGAGTGACTTGGTCGACAGGGATTATGGTGCCCTGGTAGGATCACAGGAATATCTCTTGAGTCAGGGAAGGAGAGGTGGAATGGAAGGATGAGGAACTGTGGGAAGGGACCAGGAGAGTGTACAATGGAAATAATGTAAATAAATAATATAATTTTAAAATAGTTTATAAAAATTAAAATGCTAGTTTCTTTTTAACATCCACATTGCAATTCACTCGTGAAGTTTGGAAATTTTAATAGCACTGAACTGTGTTAGCATTAATCCTTAGTTTACGCTAGAGTACTATTTGCGAATTGTCTCCTTTCTTATTACATTGCATCAATTGTGTTTGCATATGTAGAAGGCTTACTATTTATAATTTTGGCAGAAAATACATTCATTAATGTTTTTATTTTAATTATCTGTTATGTGTGAATGTCTATGTATAGATTTGTGCATATGAACACAGGCACCTGGGAGACCAGGAGCTGTCAGATCCCCTGGAGCTGCATTTAACTGGTTGCAAGTGGCTTCCTGGGTGTTGGAAACTGAACATGTTTGCTCTTTGAGCAGTAAGAGTGCTCTTAACTACTAAGCTAACACTACAATACTTATTCCATAATAAAATCAAACTATTTATAATGTTCTCATGTATTTCATGGTATCTTTGAATTTGAGACATCTTGCCACATTTTAGGTGCTATGACTACATTCAGGCATTATATTTTCCAGCTTTCTTTTCTTTTTCATCGTAAGATGTGTTGGATTAAATATGTTAATATTATGCATTAAATCCTCTAAATGTTTACTTATCCAGACAACAGGACTAGTTTCTGTTTCTTTCCCTGCAATGCCTATATTAATTTTACACAGTTTGCAGTCCTCTCTTTCTTTATACAATCCATCTGATGTGATTTTATTCCATATAGAATGGTAAAAGTTGAATAGTAAATGTACAAAGAAAATGTGTTGAATTTCCTATTTTAAGGCCAATACATTATTTCTTTAAAATGTTCCTAGAGTTTGTTTTTTCTTTTTCTTGTTATTATTGTTCTCATAAGTCTCATTATTAATATTCTGTGTAAGCTTTTATGTGTTCTGGTCATGTGGTGAATATAGAAGTCTTTCAAACATATATGTGTAGGTATCAGAATTTAGGTTCTTGGTTTTTCATGGCATGAAATTTTATCTGCTAAACTACCTCACTGGAACACACTATGACACTTTAAGGTGACATATAACTCCAGGCTGCTTTTATATATACAATTTTTCATCATTTGGATTTTAATAAATATTTTGACTATTCTAATATATTATATTTCTCTGCCCTTTAATGCTTCTTGTATGCTTATTTTAATATTTAATTAATAATTTAATCATAATTATAAAGCACTTGATACCTAGCTAATATGAAATTATCTTAGATACAATTGAATGCATGCAATTAGTTACCTAAAGCATGAAGCTTGGTACATAATTTTGTTTATTATTATTATACATTTGCATAAAACAGAGAATATTTCCTTGTCACTATCCTGATGCCAATTTTACAGAGTATGACCTTCCAACTATCTGTGACTTTTTATAACTTAAAAGGAGATGGATTATACTGTTAAATGATGTTTCTTAACATTAAGTAAATGATTTTATTTTGCTAAGTTAATTAAAGATGCTGTAGCAGGGAAAAAGTTAAATTTACTTTTTTTAGTTAAGACCAAATTTAACTTTTACATCCTCCTGCCTATCAGAAAGTCACTATTCTTATAAAGCAAGATGTGCCAGGCACAGGTCAGATTTCTAGTATAACCTGTAATTACAATCATCAGTCTTGCCAGCTTCAAGTGATTGTTCACATCAAGCCTGTAAAACACAATGATCAACATGGCAGGATAACCAAAAGGGCAGGGCAGTGGCATAAATAGCTTGGTGACAGCCAACAGCACTCTAATTTTGCTTAAGTCCCGTTCAATGAACATGGATGGTACTGGTAATTTAGACATGTATATAAGGCTATGGAAGCTGTGGTTAAGGGGAGAATGAACAGTCCCTTACTTAAGCCAGTATCATACCTAACAACAATCAAAGCTTTGTGTAAAAAAATTAGTTACAGTCCCTGCAGCAAAGATCACAGTAAAAATCCCAGCCTGCAGATTTCTCATGAATCATTTTATTGCACAAATTCAAATGTACGTAAAACATGCTAGTTCTTGAGTTGATATTTTGAAAATTTTACTGGGAGTGGCAAGGCCTCCTCTCTAGAAAATACCAATGAAAATACAGAAACTACTAAGGAAAAGGGGGAAAGTTGCTTTAAACACCATTTCAAATAAAAATGTAGTCTATTTCTGTGTTGGCTGTGGGAAGGTTATTTATTTGTTTTTGTTTGTTTTAATTTAATATGGAGAAATACTTACAGTACATCAAAATAAGTGTGAAATGCATCACAATGGAGATACATGGTTCAAAGCATTTTTTTCTCTGAGCAGAGTCCACTAGATTGTCAGTTATTTACAGAGCACTCCTGCTTCATAATTGTCTGAGCTTTAAGTCTACTCTGTTCTCTACACTTAGATTTCATAACTTTGCATGAATGGGCAGATCTAATCTAATAGATCTAATAAGCTATTATACCTGACTATTTCCCCTGCCCCATAAGAAAACTCTGTATTGTATTTCTTTTTTGTTGTTGTTGTTGTTTGGGGAGCTGTGTTTTTCATTATCCCCAGTATAAAATTTATCTAGTTATCAATTAGTGAATAGAAACAAAAATTATGTAACATGGTGAGAAGTTCTCCAAAGCAAGTGTATAAAATGTAAATCTGAAATGTTTGTGGGTAGACGTGCACACATGCTCATGATGCACGTAGATGACAAGCATTCCACACACAATCAACTTAAGTGATTTGGGAAATTAACATATTTACAGAAAAAGAAAACTCATGGGGAATACATTTTTTTCTTAGCCCTGTTTATAAGTGACCAAATGGTGAAGCAGGATGTAAACAAATATTGTTATCCTTCATTGTTATTTATACTAACATTTTAGTTCATGTACAATCTCTACACGTGCACACTTTCCTTATTGTGTTTCTCTGTGTCTCTCTCTCTGCATGAATATATAGGCACAAAATGTGGATGTGGCATAAAAGTGTGTGTTTTCTCTCTCTCTGTGTGTGTGTGTGTGTGTGTGTGTGTGTGTGTGTGTGTTTGTGTATGTGTGCATGTGGTTGTGTTTCTTATAAGGTATTTATGAACATATGTAACATGTTTATTTATTTATAATTTGAAAATACTGAAACACACATTTGATTTGTTGATCATCCATTTGCTGATCTACTCACATACCTCTGACGTTTCATGATATCAAGTGAATAGAAAGAGAGCCTAAGAGGCTGGTGATATCTCCTACTATACTCTTGTCAGGAAAGAGTGGGGTATTTTTTGACGAAGCAAACTTCAGAAAAGACATATTCACTACTCAAGACAGGAGAAGGCCATCTCATTTGAAGGGAAAAGTGTCAGAATTACTGAGAAAAATGAGTTTGCCACATTCAATATTTGAGGGATATGAGGACATTATATCTTCAAAAGATATAATGGGAAGGAAAAAGCAGAATCCCCAAGGAACCAAACTAAGCTAAATACTGGAGCTTCTCATTACACAAGAGCTCAGGAATTATTAAGGATGGTAAACATAATGAAAAGAACTTTGCAGTCCATACTCAGTTTCCATATAAGGCTACAATGTGAACAAGATGAAAAGTAGTCACCACCACAGCGCTAACAGCTACCTTATCAGTTACATTGTGAAAAACAGAGTGTAACTATAGACAGAAGAGAAGGATGGTATTTGAACACATACAAGGCTGTGCTGGAAGTGAACAGTTTTCCAAGTAAGTAATAAACAAGCACACAGCAGGTGCCATATGCAAAAATGAACAAGAGGAATGAACTGTAAAAGATACTGTGTGTAAAGTAATACAGGTAGTTTGTTGGAATTCTATGATGTTCAGATGAAAGAATAGGAAGGAAATTCTATCAAGCCGAGCTGTCTTGCTCTTTTAGAATACTGACATTCAAGAGAATGAGGGAGAGAAATTAGGAATTTCAGGTTAGCCTGGACTACATATCCAGATAATACATCTTTTATTCTAGTTTTCTTTATTTAAATCAATAGTCTGGTTGATAGAATATCATTAACGATATTAAGAAAACAGAAATTTAATGCCTACGCAGTGATACTCCTGGTAGAAAAGCATGTTCTATGAAGAGACAGGAACTATTAAGTTACAAATACAAGCTTTCATATTGAAGGTTGTGGCATGAGGGGTATGGTGCTGTGTGGATGATCCTTCTTCACTTTCATGGCTCACTTTACACATCTTAAAAAGCTTCTCTGATGACCTTGTTGCTGTGCAGACATCGATATGTACCTTGCAATTATATATAGGCTAAAACCAGTAATAATTTATTTATCAAATGATTATTTTATTTTCCTTTATCTTCAAAAATAATGAGTTGTGAGGAAATGATACCTTTATTATTCGCCAGGTTTGAATATTCATAATAGCAATCAGAGAATAATCGGGGCCCAACACACACACAGGGTGGTTGGAAAGACTATAACTATGGCAACATGAAAACATAAAAATGTGTGGGTTGATCAGTTTTTCAGCATAACATTGATAACTCGTGAATGATAAGAATGGGTAAAAAATTGAGATACATTCAAGGTTTTCCTTTCCTTAATTTGAATGATTGCTTATACAGCTTGTGAAACTGGACTCAGACCCATGATAAACCTTCTGCCTGAGGTTCACTAATGCCAGGATTCAAGCTTGCACTATCTTTGTAAATATTTGGACACTTGGCTCAATGCTTAGCACACTTTGGAAAATACCCAGGTGTTAGAGAGAAAGTATTAGATATGAAAATCTGTGAGAAAAATCACTTCTAAGCTTTGATTTTTGTCTACAGAAGACTTTGACTCTGATGTAACTGATTTTCTAAAAGTATTAAAACATCAATATCTCTCATCTTCAAGAATCCTTCTAATGGCTTACTGCTGTCTTCCTGGAGATGAGTGTGAATTGTATCAATTGCTCTTTGTGGCAGGAAAAAGTCTTGTCTGTCAAATGCTTTGCAATTGCCAAGAACTTTGAGGTTCCTGGAGAATGCTTCCTCCTGTTCTCCTCATTCTACTCTCATAGCCTTTATATACACTAGTCCATCTACACATCCCCATGTATTTCTTTTTGGTGAAGTTATGTATCCTGTTAATTGGTTACACTGGCTCTGTCATACCCAAGATATTTAGAGCCTTGTAAGTGAGATCTGAGGAATGTCTCCAGGAGGGATGTGCCACACATGTTTTTTCTTCACACTTTTTGGTACAACTGAGTGCTGCCTATTGGCAACCATGGTCTTTTACCAAGTATATGGCCCAGCTTTACTATGCAATCAAATGAGTTTTGAGGTATGTGCCCCTTTGGCAATTGTTTTGTGTGGATTAGGTTGCCTTGTAGGAGTTCAGGACAAAACTACTTGAGAAACCCAAATCTTACCACCCACAAGGAGTTGATATATTCTAGGTCATCTTCCATACCACAGTGATATCCATGCTGAACCTCATCATCTATAGCTTAAGGAACCGAGAAGTCAAAACAGCACTGAGAAGAACTCTGGGTCTGAAGAAAGTTCTGATAATAAATAGGTATTTAAGGATCCCAAAATACACTTTCAAAAAGGTGCAAAGTCTATTGAAAGAAAGAAAACAAAACCACTGTGCTCTTTCTGGCTGTCTTGAAACAAACTTAAAAAAAAAAACATTACTTTGTTTAAGTGTTCTCTTTATTCACCACCATGCTTAATTGCAAACAATTGTAAACTACATGCTATGTTTCAGGGGCCTTGAAAATTCTCTGTATCCATTCACAGCTCTTTGGAAATCTTCCAGAAATTGTTTGTAAATGATCTCAGCTCATTATTCTACAATTCCATATTCCTCAGTACATGTAAATTCATTGCATTGGACTGGAACTGCTAAGTAGTTCTGGGACAGTGGCGATTGTTAACTTCTCTGCTGTGTACCATTTGGACAGTTCATACTTCAGTTCTGGGCACCTAGGTCCTATGATTTTGGAAGAGGGTAGGCTTTCCTCCACTTTTTGATTTCTAATAGGGCTGTGGAAAAGAATTTCAGCCTGGTGATTCTCAACATTAATATCATAGTTTCAGATAAACACACACACATGCACATACACACACTTACAAATACACGTACAAACACACAAAGCACACACACACGCACAAAATCATGCATGCACACATTATACAGGAATTGAAGTGGGTTTACAAGTGACAGAATACAAATATAAAACTCAGCTAGTGTCAGATCATTAGGTTCAGGTTGCTATTCAACAAGAAAATAAAATAACATAAAATTAGAATCTTGAGTCTTTATGACTATAATGAAACAAAAAAATAAAATTCCATTTAAGTGTGCTGAAAATATGGAAGACATTAAAAAAATTACCATGACACTAAAACTACAGTATTGTCTTAGGCATCAGTCACCCAAAAGAAAGACAATTATTATATTCTTCTCGGACTCATTGTTCTGAGTCTACTTACATGCAGTAAGGACCATTCAGGTCAAAATGTTGGTAAAAAAATGACTGAGATGCTGAAGAAACAAATCCTAAAAATTTTGAGAGAACTAAAGTCTTTCCATAGGCTTTAAGTAATTCTCCTATTACTTCTACTATTTTAAAAGGAAATACAAAAAGAAAAATACATTAAAATATTTTAACTACAAAAGGAAAATAATTTAAAATATTTCATTGCTCCATAATTGGGTGTTGTTAAGATGACAGTCATTTTCCTAATGATTAACTGTGATAAGCTAAGCAAAACACTTTTGGTATCTGTGTCTAGTACATATAATCTCAACCTAAAGAGAAAAAACACTGAGTAAATCAGAATTTAAAAACATTCTAGCTAAGTAATTATTTATCTTCAAGGTGTTGTCACAGAAGATAAAAATTGTAATGAATTATAACAGAATAGAATGTCATAAGATATGTAGTAACTAAATATCAACTGGATTTCTGCATTGGATATGGGAATAGAAAGTGTACAGTTCTAGAAACATTGCTATTATGATTTGGTCAACGTTCTGATTTATGAGTATTAGTCATTAGATTGATTAAATTAAATAAAATCCAGGAAGTAGGTTACGAAACAAAACCATACTGTTTCCTATCAATTAAATTTGATATTCCTGTATAGTTTGACTTCTGCTTTATATTTGTATTTATTTATTTTATTAAATTTATTTATATCTCAAATGTATCCCTATCCCCTTCCTGTTTTTCCCCATCAGAGTCCTTTATATTAAACACCACCCCTTTTTTGACTTCTTCTTTAAAAAGACAAAGGAACAGTAGTTATAAGGCATGTTAGTCCATGAATAGCTGTTCATTTGGCCACGCGTGGGAAAATCCTACAACATTGTAAGTGCACACATCAGGATATAGCTTCAAAAAATGATCTTCAAAAATTAAATATTCTCCACTTATCATCTATCATCTGTCAACTACAGAACGTGGAAGAATCCAAGAACAAATATAACCTTGCAATGTACATAGAGAAAATTGATCAGACAAGAAGGAAAACAGATAGCAACCTTCCTGGATTCAACACAAGAGAGCCTAAGTTCCTGTAGTGTATTCTGCATGAGTTTATACAGTTTATGGTCTAATACCTGGAAATGAACTCCTCCAAAAACCAAGAAAAAACTAACCACAAACTGCAATATTTATAAAAGCCAAACACATGGGTGGAAAGTATTATTTTCAGCTCTATATGAGAATATTTATGTTTATTAATTTGTATATTGATAAAATTTTAATTTCATTACTGCAAATTATTATTGTAATTTTTTTAAATAAATAGATTTTATGTGACTCGTGATCATTAAATTTTAGTGGCTTTGATTGCACTATAGATAAATACAGTGTTTGTTTGACTGTGATCATCACCATGAATATTCACGAAAAACAAATTATGCGAAACAGGAACTGCTCTTCCGTTTTTAAACTTTTTGTTGAACATATGTAGAGTTTGACGTGCTTGTTCACGTGTGCAGCACATGCATGCCTAGTATCCAGGAGGTTGAAGAGGGTGTGAGATTCTGTGATGCTGAAATTACAGCCACTTGTGAGCTGTCACTCGGGAGCTAGGGATCGTCCCAGGGTTCTCTGGAAGAGGAGATAATGCTATTGATCATCGAATCATTTCTTCATCTTCAGCAAACACCATTTTTGTAAATATAGTGCCTAAGCTTTCCTGTCTTCTGCATAGATCACTGTTTTCTCAAATGTGATAATTTAATATTAAACACACACCCACCTGCTTATTTTCATATATATATATTATATATATATATATATATATATATGTATGTATATATATATATTCACACAGAAACACATACATATACACAGACACACACACTCACACACACAGACGCATGCACACCTGATCTTTACTTCAAATTTACTTACTTACTTACAACCCACACACACATACACACACACACACACACACACCTGCTTCTTACCTTCATGTAGACTTAGTTATATTCATAGTTATTTGTTTATTTATTCACTTACCTGCTGCACACTGCCCCCTCCAGTTCACCCCTCTCACAAGCCTTCCCCCAGTCCTTTCTCCTCCCTGAGTAGGAGGGACCCCACAATTTCCTCACCTTGCCTGTAGTCTCTGTGATCACATCCTCTGCTACTGAGGCCAGACACAACAGCCTCGATGGATAGGAGTGTGGAGGTGAGGTCATATCAGAAAAGAGGCAGAGAGCTGGGGTAGAGATGCCCATTAATCAGTGGGTGTTTCCTTAGCTGAGACTCACAGCCTCAGTGAAATGGACCTGAAAGAAGCCATTTCCTGTAGCCAGAGAGCAAACCAAATGGAGTGAGAGAGACACCAACTTTTGACCCAATATTTATTGTGACCACAAGAAATGAAAGGGCCGTGCATAGAGCAGAGGTGAGGAATGATCAACCAATGGTTAGTGCAGATTAAGACCCACCCCATGGATGAGCACTGATCCCTGACACTATTATCTGTTATGCTTGGAGAAAAGAGTCTATCATGGCTTCCCTCTTGGAGACTCCATTAAGCTGCTGACTCAGACAGAAGCAGACATCCACTAGCCAAACCACTGGTGGAGCCAGGGACTCTGATGGAAGAAGAGAATGAAAAGGATTATGGCCTCAAGGCATAGGCACTCCACAGCCTTTGTCTTCATGTGGGTACTGAACAACTAGAATTGGGTTTTCCCAAAACATGTTGTCTGTAGATGGGACATCTGTGTCTTTAAAATTCATTTATTTATTTACTCACTTTACATGCCAAAATCAGTGCTCCAACTTCATGGGATGCCATCACCCATTGCCGGGAGAACCCGTAAAGAAAGACAAAGCTACACATTTCCTACCTATGCAAGGGGCTCAGGTTCAGTCCACGATCACTCTCTTGTTGGCGCTTCAGTCTTTGACATACGCCAATAGTCTCAGCAGGTTAGCTCTATTGGACTTCCTGTGGAGTCCTTCATATCATCAGAGCCTCGATGCTTCACAATTTTTTTCAAAAAGACTCTCCAAGCTCCAGTTAGTGTTTGGTGTTGAATCTTTACACTTGTTTCTCTCAGCTGTTGGGTGGAGTCACTCCAGAGGACAGTTATGCTAGGATTCTGTCTGCAAGCACAATAGAGTATCTTTAGTAGTTCAGAGATTGGTGCTTGCCCGTGGGGTAGGTCTCAATCTGCACTAACCATTGGTTGGATGTTCCTTCCATGTCTGCTCTATCTATCTTTGTCTCTGAAGGTCTTGTAGGCTGTGTTGATTTTAGATTGAATGTTTTGTGTGTGGATTTTGGTCTTTGTCACATCACTGGAGTGTCTGCCTGGCTACAGAAGTGGCAAATTAAGGATCTGTATCCCCACTGCTAAAGTCACCCCAATAGACACCCTGGAGCCTCGCCTTTCTCAGATCTCTGGCACTTCCTAGAGATCTTGGCTTCCCCACCTTGTGACTTCAATTCTCTTTTCCCTGCTTTCCCTATACCTAATTCCTCCAAAGCCCTCCCTTCTCTACCTCCCCTCCCATTCAGTCTCCTCCCTCCTCCATCCTCCTCAATATTTATTTTACTAAATGCATCTTAAAGTCAATATTAAGAAAAAACACTGAGTAAGTAAAGGAAGTATTTCAAAAGTAATTGTGGTTGATGTTTTGGCAAGTATGAATATATTAAATTTTATAGAGGCCAATATTACTACATATCTTGTTAGAAAAGACACTGTCTTCATTACATACATGAAGGAAAACCATTTCTGTATTCTATTAAGTTATACAAGGGAATCTGTTAAAAGTGTTACACACATCACAGAACTTTATCACTTTGAAAACTCACTTTATTGCAAATATTTACACAATGAAAAGTACAAAGGTTTAAACTGATGTGTGAGTGTACTTTGTTGTAAAGCTAAAGTTTATATATACAGGTTGATGACAACTGTCATCTCAGATTCACAGGGGATTAATACAGCAGAGGGGGTCCTCTATTACCTTACCTGTCTTCTTTCCTTTATTCCTGATGAAGACTCATCTCATTTGCAGCCCCTGCTGTGAGGGATGGATTGGAAAATGCCTGAGAGTCTATGCCCGGAAAACATCGATAGAGAAAAGAAAAAAAAAAAAAACCAAAAACAACATCTCCAAATATTACATGCAGTCAAACTTTCTTGTAAATCTTGAAACAAAATTCAAAGAAACAAACCCACATCGGCGGATATTACCCACTATAGGAAACGGTAGCTGTAGGAAGCATTGTCAGGGGATTTTAAGCCTCTGCACTAAGACCGTCTCCTCCATGAACATGAAGATTTAATCCTTTGGAAAGAAAGTCAGTCTGTCTCTTGACAGTCGTGCCTTCTGTCCATCACTAGAGCAACAGCCATGCTTTATGAATGTGTACAGATAAACACATACCGGTTTTCACATCTTCAAAGAATTTCAAGAAGAACCAAGAAAGATAATATATAATGTTCAAGAGACGAAATAAAGAATTTAAATTAGCTAGCATACATATGTCGTTACAATTTTCTGCCTACTATTATTTAATAATTTTGATTATTCCTGCTATGAATGAAAAAGATGGTTATGTAATGTCTACTAATCCCAAAAGCCCCCCCTAAAAAAAAAAGAAAAATTGTGAAAAACTGTCTTATTTCTCACTAACTTGGGTCTTTGGTCACAAACCTTTTCATTGCTCGTCTAAATTCTGTCTCTCAAATAGATCAGAGGACTATGTGAGGGTGTCACTCTCATGTAGAAGACCAAGGAACTTTTCTGTACTTGCATGTATTTGCTCTTGGGAACATGTAAATATAACTTTCAGTTCAAGAACCAAAACCTGGCTGTCCAATGGGACCCATGTAAACCAAAACCTGGCTGCCATCAGTGAACATTAGCACACTGGTAACAGCGCAGACAATAATATAATGGAGATTACCCTGGAATAATAATAATAATAATAATAATATATAATGATGATGATTATGACAACAATAATAATATATATTGATGATGATGATGATGATGATGATGATGATGATAATAATAATAATAATAATAATAATAATAATAATAATAATAATGGAATAATCCCCTCAAGGGGGTCACAGACTAGGAAAGTAAATTTTGTTATGTTTTTCAAGGGTAATTGTATCCATGAAAGCAATTTTCACTGAGATAGACTCCTCATACATGAAAATCACTCAACCTGTCATGGCTTCTCAGAGAGAGTTGATAACCAGGGTGTTGTTTTCTTAGGACAAGAGAAAGATTTGCCAACCTTCCAAAAAGAAAAGCAATCCAGTCAGTCTGTGTGTGAGGATGGTTAGATTGTGGGTGACTAACACACACACACACACACACACACACACACACACACATACACACACACACACATACACACATATGCACACAAATACACACAGACACACACACGTACAAAAAGACACACACAGAGAGACATAGACAGATAGACAGACAGACACACACACAGAGACCCACACACACAGAGACACACATATACACACATATACACAAACACATACACACAGAGAGACACACACAGACACACACATACAAACATTGACACACATAAAAATACACACACAGAGAAACACACAGGGACACACACACATACACTTATAGAGACACACAGAAACACACACATAGAAACACACACATAAAAATATACACACACACAAACACACACACACACACACACACACACACACATCTCTGTTGTATGCTTCCTAGAGTGTCCAGGTGCAAAAGTGTGAAGAGGCCCCAGGAACTAGTCGGTCAACAGAACATTGGTCAGCCTGCAAGTGAGTTGGGGGTTGCTCCAAGATATTCAGTGTCACAACTCTGTTAGAAGGTATTCAGGGACGCGCTGTGTGCATATATTTTTACTCGGGTTGAACAAAGGCTACACAAACCTTGGAGGCGGGAAGGGGGTTTTCGGGTGCATTGATATCGATGGAGGCTTAAGGTACCACGAAGGGCTCGTTTGCTTGAGCCTTTATAATCTCTGTCCCAGCATCGGTCTGTTGTTCAGAGATCTCCATTTGACCTTCTCAGAAACAGGCTCTACTGAATGTGCCCGTCCCAACCCTGAGGTCGCACTTGCTTGATTTCAAAGGATTGAAGTTTGAACTCTGCGTTCTCAGTCAAATTAAATCCTCTGAGTTTGCCTTTAGATTCCATGAATTAACCAGTGCATCAACTCAATTTCTCACATGCTCTGTATGTCCCTAATTCTGTCCCGTTCTCTCTGTACCGTGCTATCCCTCCTCTTCCCCACCAACATTCCGCTCCTGTCCTCAGTCGTCCGCACTCACCCACAGAATCTGTTCCAGTTTTCCTTTCAGAGGTCGATGCTTTCCCCCTCACCGGCCTTCTCCTTTCCTGTGTCCTCTCTGCATTTTGTAGATTGTAGATAGAATAACATTTATCTCACAGCTGATACCAATCATAGGTAAATGCCCGCCATGTTTGTGTCTCTGGGTCTCAGTTCACTCTTGGGATGGCTTTTTTTTTTTTTTCTAGTTACCATCTATTTTTCCCTGAAGCTTCATGATATCATGATATCATGCCCCTATCCCTATAGTATCATGCCCCGACCTCCATTAGGTCATGTCCCACTCTCATAATGTCATGTCCCACCCACACCATGTCATGACCAACACCCATGATGTCACACCCCGTCCCAGTGATGTCATGCCTGTGCCCCCTTGCAAGAATAGTTGCATCTATTCAACAGGTAACATTCTGAATGCTGCCCTGTCACCACACACCTCCAGGATCCCACCATTTACAGTCCCTCCTACTAGCCTCTCCCCTTTTTCTCTGAGAGAGTGGAGGACCCCTCTGAGTACACCAATCCCCTGGCACATCAAGTCTCTGCAGACTAGATTCATCGTTTCCCACCAGGTCCTGGAAACGCCCGTGTGGGAAAACAGGATCCACAGACAGGCGACGGGTATAGTGAACCCACGTGAAGACCATTAGTAACTCTCTGCCTCTCTCAGTCCTTCCTTCAGCTCTTTGCTGAGAATCACTGTGCTCCCGTCCGATATTTGTACGTGCGCCTCTGCTTCTGTGTCAGTCGGCTGCTTGGTGGAGCCTTGCAGAGGACAATAACGCTACCATCCCGTCTGCAGCAAGAAAGGACTATTAATGTCAGTGTTTGTGGTTTGCCATTAGGATAAGGTTCACATCTGACCACTTATCCTTTGGCCATTCCCTCTTTTCCTGTTCCATTTCTGTCCCTGTGTTCTTATGGTGGAGAACCTTATTTCTGGGGTCAAAATTTTGGGGGTGGGTTTGGGTCCTTATCCCTTCCCTTGGTTCCTCTCTGGCTACAGTAAGTGACCATTTCAGTATCTGTATCCTCACTTTTAACAGTCTCAGCTAAAGTCACCCTCATGGACACTGGGGTAGCCTCACACTTTCCAGATTGCAGGAAAATCATAGAGATAGCACCCATTCTGCACAGTCTTTGATTTCCAGTTTATTCTCTTGGCCCTCTGTCCCTCTTGCCCGTCTCTCTAAGAAATGATTCTCCGGCCCCCATTTCTCTTCCCATCCCCTTAGGCAGACAATCTTTTCATGCCATCTGCCTCCTCTCATTAGTTTATTCCTCCTTCTGAGTGAAATTCAAGACTTTTTCTTGGCCCTTTCTACTTGTTTATCCTCTTTGGTTCCGTAGATCTTAGTGTGTGAGATCTGTACTTTATGGCTAATACCCTCTTTTAAGTGAATATCCTACATGTTACTTTGGGTCTCAGTAACCTCATTAGGACAATACTTTCTTATTCCATCTACTTGGCCGCAGCTTCTCAATGTCCTTATTTTCATATGTGTGTAGTATTCCATTGTGTAAATGAACCACATTATCTGTAGCCATTGTTTATTTGAGAGGCATCTGACATTTCTATTTTTCTGTTCATTGAAGAAATCCACTAGTAACATAATGGAGTATATGTCCTTGCCATATGGCAGAGGAGTCTTTTCAGATATAAGACCAGGTGTAGTATAGCTGGGTCTTAAGGAAGAATATTCCCCATTTTCTCAGAATCCACTGGATAGATATGGAAAGCATTATAAGTTGCTCTTCCCCAGCAAATGCAATTTTTATCCTGATATTTATCTGCTTCCTCAAAGGACGTTTTCCCCCTGACTGGCCCTCTATCAAGAACTCAGGTGATTGTGCTCGCATATGAACCTTCTTCCCATTTTAACTGGTCAGTAGATGCTAGAGCCTATTACTGATAGCCGGAGGAAAGATGGTACTGGAGGGTTTGACTGTGGGTTTAGGTAGAGAGGCAGAAGAGGGTAAGAGGGGAAGGGAGAGGAGTAAGGAAAAGAGGGATGAAGTAATGATGGAAAGAATCCATATTGCCTGGAGGAAAGCACATGTAGCAAGGGGGTTTATGGTTGGGAATTCATTATGATAGGGTTTGATCACCCCAATACACATTTATAGATTATAATCATACTAACCAGATTGTGTGTTTTCTTTATGGACACATTGGGTTCAGAAATTTCAACAAGCTTTCCTCAACAGTATTTCTGGATCAAATTTTCTGTTAATAGAGATCTCCCCTTGTAGTATACTAACCATTTCTCAATAGTGCAGTAGACACAGCTGTTTCTTCCTCAGTCATGTCTGCTGTATTTTCTATGGATATCTGTCTTCAGTGACCAAGGCCCAGTGTTGTTTTTCTCGAGGTCTTCAATGATCTCACCCAGAGGAGTTTCAGGTTTCTCAACTCGTTCATTCTAGTTGACCGCAGCTTCAGAATGTCCTTATTTTTCATACCTGCATAGTATTCCATACAAATATTTCCTGATAACAGTGAACTGTCGCGAGCAGGCTAAAATTTCCCAAGAAAACATTAAGCCATTCAGTCTCTAAATCTAGATCTCCTCATCCCATGATACTTGGGCTGACTGGAAGCGTGGCATGAGCAGTTTGTTCTTACAGATATCAAAGCCATTTCCTTCTCCAGTAATGCCTGCCATCCCTCTGTCAGAGATTTTTACCCTGGTTATTTTTCGGTGACTTATGTGATTTAGGGTGTGACACAATCTGCATGCTAGAAAGCCGGAGATGTTTCCAGGTTGACCCTGCTTCCTCAATGATGTCACATGTGCCCATTGAGCAACCATGTCACACCCAAACAGCAAGATGTCTTCTTTGACTCCACACAAGACTGTAAGATTGCCTTTAGTCCTGCATGCACCTTGGCAACCATGTCACACTGACTGCAAGATAGCAACTGGCTATCTTCACCCAAAAGTAGATTGCCTCTTTGATTCTCTTAATTCTACCCATCCGTGAGCAAGGGAGGTCTTTCTGTCTTCTGCTACCTTCCTCAGTTTCTCTCTTCAGAGACTTGGAGTTCATAACAGACATGTTTCTGATGTGCTAGGTTAGAGTTGTTTTATATTTCATATTTTATATTTTATATAAATAAAATATACCCATTGTGATTGGTGTTGCTTCCATAATTTCTTCTCAGCCTCTATGTCATTTGCATGACAGATTATTTTCATTTAATCTGTCCACTTGGCTGAAGGTGTTTTTCATATATAGGTCATTTCTGGTAAAACTTTGGGATCAAATGTGTTCACTATTATATGATGTGTGAATGGTGATACACTGAGTTCTCTATTTCCGATATCATCCCCTCGACTTCCTTTGATTGTCTTTTTGCTCTAGCTGGGAATTTAAGGAATTTACTGAAAGGATGCTGCGAGATTAGAAGTCTGTTCTCATTCTCCAATTTAGTTGAATTGCCTTTTGCTTTTCCCCCCTTATTTTGATATGAACGGATTATAGCATGCTATAATTACATTTGTAAATATTTTCTTTAGTATTTTATTGCATTAGGTATGTGCCTGGCTCCTGGTCTCCCTGAGACCTCAAATAGGAAAGGGCAGTGGATTCTGTCTAAGGCTTTTCAACATCAAAGAGATAGTCTTGCAATTTTTTTCCTTGTTTCTTCATTCAGCTCCTTCACACCAGCTTTTGTAATAGTGGATATTAATAATTCATATTAATATATTAATACTTATATTAATTTTGACATATTAATGTAATATATCAGTTACAATATTATATCACTGTGTATTAATTTAATATAGTAACAATATAATAATATTAATTATATTTAACATATATAAGATATAATAATTTATGTATAAATACAATATGTTAATATTAATATAATATATTAATATTTGTTATAAATTATGTTAGGATATAACAATTTAATATGTTACTTTACTAAATATATATGTACAAATTTATATATATACTTGTCATGATAAGCAACTACCACAAAGTTAAATTCAGGGAGCTCCCACATAAATGTGAAATGCTGCGGGCAGAATATTTTCAGTTCAGTTTGTTAATATGGTGGATCACTTTGATGGGTTTTCATAGATTGATCCACTCCCTTGCATCCTCAGGAAAAAGCCTAGTAGATGGCGCTGGATGGCACATTGATATGTCCTTGGATTTTGTTTTGGTGCATTTTACCTATTATTTTTCCACCGATGTTTTGTAAATTAGTCTGAAATTCTTTCTTTGTTGAGTCGTTTTGTGATATTGGTGTCCGGGCAACTGTGCTGTCATGGAATCAGTTTGGCATTTTTCCTTCTGTTTCTGTGTTTTGGAGTAGGTTGAGAATTCTTTGAAAATCTGGTAGGAGTCTGCACTCAATCAATCTGGTCCTGAGGATTTTCAGTGAGGAAACTTTTAATTACTGTTTGTGTCTCTCTAGGGGTTGTAGAGCTATTTACATAGTTCATCTTACCTCAGATTACTTATGGTCAGTGGTATTCATCTACACAATCATCCATTTAGTTCCAGAGATTTTAATTTTGTAGACAGCAGGTTTTTGAGACCTAATGATTCTGTGCCTTCCATCAGTGTCAATAGGTTGACTCCCTTTTCGTTTCTGATTTTGTTATTTGGATGCTGTCTTACCTTCTATTACATTATCTGTTTAAGGGTTGTCTGTCTGGTTGATTTTCCCAAGGAATCAGTTATTGTTTTGTTGATATTTGTATTCTCTTTGTTTCTGATGGATCACTCTCACCCCAAGTCTGATGTTCTCTCTGTCCCCTCCTTTAATATGTATTTGATTCTTTTATTCTAGAGCTTTCAGGTGTGCTGGGAAGTTGCTAATGGCAGGTCACTCGGTTTCTTTATGAAAGTGCTCTCTGCTGCATGTGCACGTTCCTCTTAGCACTGCTTTCCTTATTGCCTTAAGTTTTGAGGAGACGTTATGCCATCATTTTTCACTGAATTCTAAGAACACTTTTTCCAAGTCTTCTCTGAACTGGTGGTGCTTCAGTTTCCAGCTATTGAATTTCCATGAGTTCATTGACTTTTTGTTATTGTTTTAATCCATGGTGTTCTGAGTTGTTTCAATGGTTATACAGTCTTTCTGTATCTGCTGTTGCTTGTTCTGTGAGGAGAACATGTTCCAAGTTTAGGATAAGGTTCCGTGCAGTACTGAAAAGAAAGTGTGTACTTTTGTGTTCATGTGAAAAAATCTGTAGAAATCGGTGAGGTCAGATTAATTTAAACTCGTGTCAGTTATATCTTTATTTTTATTGTTTTCTTATTTAGTTTCTGTCTCAATGACCTGCCCTTGTTGAGATGTCACATTGATGTCCCCACTATTAATGTGTGAGGTTCGATGTGATATTCAGCTTCAGCAATATTTCTCTCACTAATGTTGCTACTTTTGTCTTTGGGATATAGACACAGATTTGAGATGCCATTTTGGTGGATTATTCCTCTGATGAATATGAAGTGTCCTTCCCCTTCTCTTTTGATTACTTTTGGTTGAAAGACTGATTTGCTGGATGTTAGAATGGCTACACCATCTTGTTTCTTGTTTCAATTTCTTGGAAAACCTTTTCCAACACCTTAGTCTCTGAGGCTTTGTCTATCACAATTGCTGTAGTGTTTCTTGAATGCAACAGAATGACAGATCCTGTTTTTAAATCCATTGTGTTATCCTCTGTCCTTTTATTGTTTAATAGAGGACATTAATGGTTAAAGGTATTAGTGACCAGTGATATTTACTTCATGCTATTTTGATGTTGGGGGTGTGGGGTTTTTTTCTTGCTTGCATGTATTTTTGTTTTTGTTTTTTTGTGGGATGCTTGAGTGTGTATGTTAGTATAAAATCTGTTCTGTAGGGTGCATGTTTTTTTTTTGTTTACATGCTGTTTTTTGCTTTTTTGGGGGGAGTGGTTTTAGAGTATGCAGGCGAGTATGTGCTCCCTTTCATAGGTTATGCTGTGTAATTTTTAATTTCTAGTGGGATGGTTCAATTTCTGAAAATCCATCAATATAATCTACTATAAAAATGGCTTGAAAAAAAATCACCATGATAATCTCACTAGATGCTGAAAAGCAATTGCAATCCCTCTTTATGCTTAAAGCTTGAAAGTGATAAGGAGACCAGTCTATGGAGAAACATAGTAGAAGCAATGGACAGCAAGCCAGTAATGAACATCAAGCTAAATATAAAGAAACTTAAAGTAATTCCATTAAAGTGAAGGACAAGTTAAAGCTGCCCACTCTCTCCCTATTCAGTATATTATTTCAAATTCTATCCATGGTGAAAGCATTGTTTAAATTTGGTTCTGTGGAGTATGGCCAAGGCCTTTGGAAGGAGGAATGGCACAGTGTTTGAGAAATCCTGGAGTATGGCCCACTGTTTAGCACTGACTCATTGCACCTTGGTGAGTCATAGAACCAAGGACCAAGTGTACTGAGAACTTCATAAAGTGTTTCAGTTGGTTTTTTTCCCCTCATATCTCTCTAATTCTAAGAAGTACATAAAAAATCGTCCCGTAACTTCCCACCACTCAGGGAGCAAAATCATTGGCATTTGCAATAATAGTGGTGGAGGTCTTTTAGGAGTTTCCTCTGTGGCAAACCAAGTACTTCCACCATCACCCAAGGAAATGTAGAATAGGCTTATTGGCCATCACCCTTAAAAAAATTTGGAAAAAATAAAATTGTTAGTTAAGCTGGCTAACATGATTTAACTACTGGCTCCTGATGTAAAAAAAAAAAGAAAAAAAAAGAAAAAAAAAACAATTTAGGGGGACAATTTGAAGTTCGGAAAAGCTGGGACTTTTTAAGATCTGGCATCAAGTACAATGGTGGCACCGGCTAATGGTGTGACTGTCACAGAGGCTGGACTGCTGAGTTGATTTGTGTCCCAGTTGTACCCTCAGCTTCCTGATAGGACTTAATAAGGTTTGACATTCACAGGTGTGCATTCTGATCATTTAAAGTAGATATGACATTTTTATAAAGATATTTAGATTTGTGCTTTTTAAAAGATTCTTATTAGAGTATATTTAAAGATAAATAATACAATATTAAACCATTTCTCTCTAAATTCATAATTTATATTACTTATGAAGTTACGCTGGCCTTGGGGTATTTTGTTTTCTTTACGTGTACTATGTAATATTTGTTCTCATACACTATTGGGTATCACTTTTCTCAGCATCAAGGACAAGAAGAAACTAGAACCTGATCACATTTGCAATTTTACATGGATTAAAGATATCTCTAGGATGTCAAAGCTACTTGTTGTGGTTTGCCATGAGATTATCTGTATTTTGATGCTAATTCCACTACCCTAATGACATGCCTACTCATGTCAGAACTCAGGTGACTTCTCCAGAACACCTCCATTAGTTGTAAAGTACAGGTGAAGGTCAGGTACAGGATAGAAGAGCCTGCCATTAGAAGGGAGAAGGAAGGATGGGTGAGAGAGATGTTTTAAGGAGGAGGAGGAGACTAGAGGAAAAAGGAGATATAGGAAGAGAGGGTGAGAAGCCATGGCAGGTGAGGTTACTATTATGCTCTGTGTATTTACAGGTTGTTATTAATATTCCTAAGGGATGGATGGTAAAGTGCTTTGTATATTTAAGTGGGCAATTATATCTTATCAATTGGGTCAAAATGATTGTGTTATGTGTTCTTCTATGTGAGAGTTTGAATATAGAAAAGTGTGTGGCGGCAAGGAAACTGGACGGATAGGGGTAGGGATGTGTTTTCACCATACCAGATATATTGGGACACTCCGGTGCTAGTGATAGCAGGGTAAAAAAAACAAGTTTTTCTTTTTTCTTTTTTTCTTTTTACAACAACAGATGGCAAACCAAGGTGATGGGCAAGAAGTCACTAGTAATCATAAAAATAAAATTTTTTTATTTTCTAAGTAAGAGAGGACTCTGGTGCCTATTAATTCTTGATAACCTTGAGCCAGAAAATCAAGCAAAGAAATGGGGAAACATCCTGGGCTGACAGGATGTTGGTACCATTCTGTGTAATAAGTAATGGCAGCTCAGAGTTAAGATATTGGCTTCCTTTTTAAATAAGAAGTTATTTAGAATGTCTTTTCAGGATACTCATTTTCTTTTTAACATGGGCTCCACATGGGAATTTGGGTGGAAATCCTAGTTACACAAGGTATTTCTTCTTTTTCAGGTATTATTAACAAGTGATTAAGTTTGTTTTTTTAGAAAGAAGAGAATAAGAGATTACCTGAATTAGGTGGGGATTTTCATCTACTGCTCAGAACTTAGGGAAAAAATTAGGCACTACCAAGTAGAGAGTTGTGATGAAATGTCTGTAACACCAGGGAAAGTGAATGCAGACATATATTGTAGAAGTTATTAAGGGTAAAGAAAAATCTGTGGCTTCCAGTTAGAGAGCTTAACAGATTGAGATATTTTGGGCAAAAGTCACACCATGGTTTAAAGTGTTCCTTATTGATATTAGAATTGATAGAAGTTATGAATTACCCCACTATATGGCTCGTTGATGAGGGGAGTCTAGCGATGGTTTTCGGTTACTTTTGATATTTACGACAATAGCAAGCTCAAATTCTCTTAACATGGGCTCCATGGGAATTTTGGGTTTATTTCTGATATCACCAAGAACGGATTTATATCAGAATCATTTACATAAATTCCTTTTTTTAAAAATTGTTTTAATCTTTATGATGGGTGTGAATTTGAGTTTTATGCTTATATTATTACTCTGGGAGGGAGTGTAAGATCCAAGCTTCTCTTGTTTCAGATTAAGTAACAGATTATTTTTTGGGAGAAAGATTTTGTCCTTGTGTTTTTAAAAAGATTTTGCTTAGGATTCTGGAAACCTCACAGAGTCATACTGATCAGGTTTGATAGTGGTAGACCGCCTGTAAATATATTCAGGAGAACAAAGAATGCTCTCGATTCTAAACCTTTGTCTTGAGAGTTGTGTTTTGCAGACTGTGACTACTTGGAATCTGGTCTCAATGACTTTCAGCTGGGACCAGTCAGGACATATCGGCTATTGCATTTGCTTCATTCTTCCTACCCCCTACCTAAGGATATCTCAACGCCCATGTACAACTCATTTCCCTGGAGATATTTGGGGTGGGGCTGGAAGTGTTTATTCTAAAGTTATTTTTATGAAGAATTGAAAAATTGGTTGAAATTTAGCAAGGAGTAATAAGCTAGATTGAGTTATACAGTCATAATCGCCTTTGGTAACTAAGCTTAATCTTTTCTTTGTTTAGGTATAGAAATTATTGGACAGAAAAATTTAAAATTACAAGAGACAGTCCTATTATTGTTTTCATTACAGACTTCTGAGGTGCCACCTGTGAGTTAAGATTCAAATAGCGAAGTCATGGCTCTGACTTTGTAAGAGTACTATCAAAACAAAATTAATATATAAGACAACAGTCCAGATTGTCTTAGATAGATAGATGCTTTTCAAAAAATGTCAGAAATCCACAAAATTTGAGTTAAAAAGTTATTACTTATCTTTTGTTATTACTTATCTTCTCCTAACTGTTCCCCTTTGGCAGATTTAATGATGAATTTGAACATCTCTACCTCCAAATGAGGCAATACTTTGTGGCTAGGCTGTCACTGGAAAAAATGCCTGTTTCATCTGCAGATTAATACTATCTCAGAAAAGGACAAATTATCCAGAGGATTTGACTGATAAACCCTGCCAGCCATACAGGATAGTGAGCCCTTCCGAGTCTACATTTCAGTAGGCTGTCAGTTGATCTTGTGTCAGAAGGCTGAAGACTTAAACTCACCTGTTGCTAACAGGGGATTGTGCTAATGGAGATTTGTCTCTACAACCTCTCCAGTTCTAGAAGTCCTCTTAGGCTTCCTATGTGTATAGATATTTGGTCATTTCTCAGATTTCTGACAGGGTTGGATACTGATTATAGTCTCATTGTTTATCAGGCTGTATAACTCTGACTATACATATTTTATTGGATAGTTATCAGATAGTATACAAGCTAGCCAAGACATACTATAGATTTTAAGCCTTGATGAAGCTGGAATGAAAAACTAAATGTACTTTCTAACTGGTATAGTTTTGGACTGGGTGTTGAGTATATCAAATGCTTTATAAATTGCAGAACGAGTATTATCTTACTCAATTGATATATAAATGACAAGTCTGTTTAACTGGACAAAAAGGGAGAAACGTTGTTTACAGTGAAGTTATCCTGTATTTTGATCCTGATCCACTGCTTCAAGGACAGCTGCCTTGTCCTGTACTCAGAACTCAGGTGAATTCCCCAGAACCAGTACAAATTTGTAGTACAGGTGAGGGGCAGGTACAGGATAGAAGGAGGCCTATCATTGGAGGAAAAGGAAGGATGGGCAGGGAAAAGTTTGAAGGGAATAGAAGAGACTAGAGGAAAAAGGAGAGACAGGAGGAGAGGTGAGAAGCATGGCAGGTGAGGTTAGGATTCTGCTCTGGGTATTTACTGGTTGGAATTAATGTTCCTAAGGTATGGATGGTACCAGGTTTTGTATGCTTAAGTAGGGTATTAAATCTTATCAATTGGATCAAAGTTTATTGTGTTGTGTGTTCTTTCATGTGAGGTTTTGAGTGTAAGAACATGTGTGGGACTATGAGACACTGGGCAGCTGAGGTAGGGGATGTATTCAACCAAGATATTTAGCAGAGACTTGGGAAACTACAGTGCCAGAGATAGCGGAATATAAGACAATTTTTTATTTTTATATTTTTGCAACAACACATTCACTTCTGTATTTGACTGCTCTTGGTGTGTCCCTTAGGAAAAGATCTATATCTGGTTCCTGACAGAATGTGCTTCTTAAGATCATCCAATCTTATCTAGTTTTGGTGGCTGATTATGTCTAGCTACAGGAGGCAGACTCTAGTGGTTCTATCTCTCTGCTGCTTGGTATTTCAACTACCATCATCCCATTAGGTTTATCAGAACCTCTTGCATACCTGGCACCTGTGACTTTTCTGGGATACCCAAGTTCACCCCCAACCACTTATGTTTATTGTCATTTTATTCCACTTTTCCTACAGCTATGAGATTAGATGGAATTTAACATGGACTCTGAGCAGGTATATCAAGAATGTAGAATCCACAAATGGCAATGCCAAATAGACTCGCTCCTGTTCTTATGATACTAATAAAGTTGTGGTTTCATTGGAATTCAAATTCTTCCCTCCCTGGCAATCCTCCCTGTATCTTATCTTTGGCCTGAAGAAAGAATCATCTTAAAACATCCAAAATCCTGAAATCTCACCCTTGGAACAAGGGAAGGTAGATTTTACAGAAATGATATCTAATGGGACTACATAGTCCACGCTGTCCCTTTGATTTACTCAGGCAGTTGTTTTGCATAAATAAAAATTTGGGGAGTTTATCATTTATGTAGGTACACAATATTTACACTGTTAAATTTACTTCATAGTTTGGCCATGTTTGTTTCCAAAATCATTGCCAAAAGGCTGGAATTTGAAAACAGTATATTTGAGTACACATTCAGGAAAAATCTATAAGTCCCCTTTCAAGGAATGAACAATTAGAAAATGAAATAAAAAATTCACTCAATTAAACATCTGTAAGAAAAAATAGCCTGTGGGAAACAGGGAAAACCTAGGAGAAATTGAACTGTTTGTCACAGGAATGGACCTGGTAATAAATTATTATCCAGAAGAATCTCCTACATCCCATGTTTCCAGATCTTCCTACTCAAGCCACAAGCCCGTAACTGACTTTCTCCTTTAGATCCTGCCGTAACCACTGATGAAGCAGAGAAGTTTCCAGCTGTAAGTGTAGTACATAAATGTTACTGTGTCACAGTAGACATTCCTGGAAAGGCAAACTCGAACCTGGTGAATGTAAAGAAAGCTATTTAGCAGGTAGGTCATGGCAGTTCTAGTGACATCGTCATTTGGCCTCACAGAAAAATATCTTGTACCCTGGAGAGCCCTAGCTTTGTGATGTCACAAAAAAAAATGCATAACATATATTCCCGCAGTACCTCTAGGGATTACTAAATGGCCTCTATTTCAGTGCAAACAGCCATTTGGGGAAAGAGAACAAAGACGATGTACATAACAAAATGAGTAGAAAGAATGTTAGCCTTCTGTTTCAGTTTTTAAAAAATGAAGAAATATGTGGAAATATTTGGGAAATGCATGGGAAAGCTGACGCAGTGAGGTACTGAGCAGGGTTTGTGAGGGTTCACTGAACACACAACCTTGATTTGAGCCTTTCACATATGGGATTGAGGAAGTGGTAGCCTTTTAGTAGCATCTGGATTTCCTTGTTTTGTTATGGTTCCTGGAAGTCAGAGATTTTATTATCATTAATTTCATTATTACAAAAGCCAGGTGTTGGGACAGGTACAGTTTTTTTTTTGTTTGTTTGTTTGTTTTTTTTTGTTTTGTTTTGTTTTTTTTTTTCTTTCTGAGAGTGCATGGGTTTATTTTTCTCCCAGAAGGAAAAAGTCCCAAGGAAAGAGGGAAAGGAACAAGTATTGTATCCTCAGCTGTGTCAAACTCCTCCATGTTTTTGATTCCTACATCGCAGTTTGTGTCTGACACAGATATCTGGGAGAGAGAAATACTTCTAGTTGAGAGTTCATCATCTCAGTCTTTCCACTAGTGTTATGCTGACTACCATTCCCTGACAGTGTCCCTCTAGATTTATGAATCAATATGTCTGATTACCTTGCAGTTTTATTTACTTTTATTTCTTTCATTTTTTTTAAATTTTAAGTTAATTTTAATACTTTTTGGATATTTCTATATCTATATTTAAATGTTATTTCCATTCCCAGTTTCCTCTCCGTAAGAGACCTAAATGTTTCTTTCCTTTACACTTAAACCACCCTTACTACCCGTTGAAATTTCCTTGAACTGGGAGTCAAACCTATGGAGAACCAAGGGCCTCTCCTTCCTTTGGTGTCCAACAATGCCATCCTCTGCCACACATGCAGTTGGAGCAATAGGTCTGTCCATGTACAGTCTTTGAGTATCTTTATAGTACCAGAAGGTTCTTGTTCATTCGCATTATTCTTCTGATGGGGTTGATAATGTCTTCAGCTCTTGTAATCCTTTCTAAAAATTTAACAACAAGAGGTCCGTTACACTTCTCTGGTTTGCCACTAGCATTCACTTCTGTAATTGACATGCTCTAGCTGTGACTCTCAGGAAGATATATAACCTGTTACTGTATGCACTTCTTAGCTTTATTAACCTTAATCGTATCTAGTTTTGGTCTCTGATCTATCTATCTATCTATCTATCTATCTATCTATCTATCTATCTCTGTCTCTGTCTCTGTCTCTGTCTCTAGCTCTATCTCTTCTCTATCTCTATATCGATTTATCTATATTATATATATATATATATATATATATATATATATATATATATATATATATATTTGGTGGCTTATACATCTATGAATTTAGTTGAAATTTTAACATGGATTCTGAGGTCCTAGGTCAAGAATGGAGAATCCACAAATGACAATATCAATCCTGGTCTTATGTACCTGTGGAAGTTTAGCTTTTACTGCTATCGGTACTATTGTTCCTCTCCCTTCCCATCATCCTGTATCTTTAGTATGGCTTGAAGAAAGAATCATGGTAAAACATCCAAAAGCTTGAAGTCTCACCCTTGGAACACAGGAAGGTAGATATTACTGAAATGATATCTAATGGGACTACATAACCGCATTGTATAGTCCATGCTGCCCTTTGATTTACTGATATCATGTAATTTTTGCATAAAATAAAAATTTGGGAGTTTATCATTTGAAGTAGGTACACAATATTTACACTATTACATTCACTTTTTAGCTTGGCCAGCTTTTTGCAAAAATCATTGCAAAAAACTACAGAATTGCAAAACGGAATTTTGAGGACACATTCAGGAATATCTATAAAGTCCGCTATCAAGGAATGAACAATTAGAAAATGAAATTCAAAATCCACTCAATTAAATATCTGTAGGGAAACAAAGGCCTTTGGGAAACAGATAGAACTTAGGAAATTGAACTGTTTGTCACAGGAATGGAAATGGGAATAAAATTATAATACAGAAGAATCTCCTACGTCCCATGTTCCTAGATATTTTTCTACACATGCCATACCCTTTATAGCTTTCTTCATTCAGAGCATGTAACCACTAATAAAGCAGAGAACTCTCTAGCTTTAGAGAGATGTTCTACATGAAGTTTTCCACTGTGTCAGGACACACCTGGAACATCACCCTAGAATCTGGTCGATATAAAGAAAGCTCTTTAGGAGGTAGGCCATGCCAGTTCTCAGTGACATGATCATTAGGCCATCCCTGAATAATCTCTTGTATACTGGGGAGCCCTAGCTTCTCCTGTGATGTCACCTAGTGTTTTCCTGACTGCAACTTCCTCTCAGACATTCATTCAGTACCTCTAGATTTTATTAATAGGCCTTTATTTCAGTGTAAACAGCTATTTGGGAGGGAGAACAAATAGAATGTAGATATCAGAAATGGGGAGAAGGAAGTTGGCCTAGGGTTTTAGTTTAAAAAACAGAAAAAATATATGGTACATGGAAAAGCACAGTGAGTGCTGTGTAGGGGTTGTGAGGGTTCACTGAACACATAGACTTGATCTGAGCCTTCCACATATGGGATTCAGAAGGTGGGACCCTCTCAGTAACATCGTTGATTTCCTTGCTTGTTATGGTTCCTGGAAGTCAGAGATTTTTTATCATTAATTTCTTTATTCCAAAAGTCAGGTATTAGGAAGTGTACAGTTGTTTCTGATAGCTCATGGCTTTCATTCTTTTTGCCAGGATAAGGTCTAAGGAAGGAGGGATGACAAGTATTGTATCTCAGCTCAATGTAAACTGCCTTGATTTGGATTCCTATACTGCACTTTGTTTCTGACACTGATATTTGGGACAGAGATGTGCATCTAGTTAATACATCGTCATCTCAGTCTTTCCACCTGTATTACTCTGATTACCATTCCCTGATACATACCCTTTGAATTTCTGCATCAATATGTATGATTTCAAAACATTAGTTTTTTCTTTTCTTTTACTTTTATCATTTTTAGGAATTTTTAATGCTTTTTTAATTGGATACTTCTTTAATTACATTTCAAATGTAATTTCCTTACCCAGTTTCCTGTCCATAAGAGCCCTAACATGTCCCCTTCCCCTTTTTCTATAACCCATCTTACTGTCTCTTTACATTCCGTTGAACTGGGAATCAAACCTGAGAGGATCAAGGGCCTCTTCTTTCATTGGTGCTCACGAAGGCCATCTTCCGCTTCATATGCAGTTGAAGCCATTGGTCTGTCCATGAGCAGTCTTTGAATATTGATTTAGTACCAGAAAGGTTTCATTCATTGGCATTGTCCTTGTGTTGATTAAAGCCCCATTCAGATCTTGTAATCATTTCCCAACATTTACCACAAGTCCATTTCATTCAGTTCATGGGTTTGTCACTATCATTTACCTCTGTATTTCACATATTCTAGCTGTGTCTCTCAGGAAATGTCTATATCCAGTTCCTGGCAGAATGCACTTCTTAGCTTCATCAGTTTTATATCATTTTGGTGGCAGATGTATATATATATACTTTTTGTGAAGGCTCCTACAGCCAGGTGGTTAGTTGGAATGTTAACATAGAATCTGCCCAACTAGGTCAAGAATGTAGAATTCAGAAATGACAATGTCAAATAGACTCCCTCCTGTATTATGAACATATTGAATTTGAGGTTTGACCAATTAACCATGCCGTTTTCTCCTGCCTATCCTCCGGTATCTAAGGTTTCTACTTAAGAAAGAATAATGATAAAACATCCAAAACCCTTAAGTCTGGCCATAGGGACACAGGAAGATAGGTAGTGCAGAATTGATATCAAATGGGACTATAGAACCGAATTCTGTGCCCATCTTTTTTGCTTTTGCTGATGCCTTGTAATTATTACATAAAAGAAGCATTTAGGAGTTTGTGTGGAAGTGGTACAGTATTCATGCAGGTGTGCTCACTCTAAAGATGGGCACACTTTGTTGTCAAAATCATTGCAGAAAATGGAATTATGGAAAACAGAATTTTTGAGTACACCTTCAGGAATAATTATGAATTCCCCTGTCAAGATATGTACAATAAAGAAGTGAAATACAATATTCATTTAATTAAGAGTCTGCACGGAAAATACTGGCCATTGTGATATATAGATAACGAAGAAAATTGAACTCTATGTCTCAGGAATGAACCTGGGAATAAAAATATTATCTAGAATTATCTCCTACACTACATGTTCCTAAATCTTCTACCCATGGCAAGCCCCTGACATACTTTCTCCATCTCAAGTAACAGCTAATAAAGCAAGAAAGTCTCTACCTTTAGAGAAGAGGAGTACATAAAGGTTTCCCCTGTGTCACAGGAGACATATGTGGAATGGGCACCCCCCCCCCCCGGTCAATGTAAGGAAAGCTTTTTAACAGGTAACATCTCAATGACATAATCATGAGGCCCTCCCTGAAACATCTATTGTAACCTGGAGAGGACTAGCTTCTTCAGTGATGTCACAAGTGTTGTTGTTACTGCAACTCCATCCAGATATCCCTTCAGTACCTCTAGTATTTACTAATTAAACTCTAATTCAGAGTATCCATTGTGGAGTGAGAAGAAGAGGATGAAGAGAGACCAGAGATGGGAAGGAGGAAGCTGGTCTTCTGTCTTGGTATAAAAAAAGGAAGAAATACACGGTCCTTGGGAAAGCTCAGTGAGTCCTTGGTAGGAGTTCAGTAGGATCACTGAAGAAGATAGACTTGTTCTGAGCCTTCCCACATATGGGAATCAAAAGCTGTGAGCCTCTCACAAACATCTGGACTTCGCAGTTCTTATGGCTCCTGGAAGTGAGAGATTTATATCATTCATTTCTTTATTCCAAAGTTTTTGGAAGGTCACAGATGTTTTCCTGAGAGCTCATTGCATTTATTCTTTTTGTCAATTATAAAAATGTCCTAAGTAAGAAATAGAAAGACAAGTATTGTGTTGTCTGCTCAGAGTAAACTCCTCCATTCTTTGTATACCAATAGTGCAGTTTCACTCTTACACTAATATCCTGGAGAGAGAAGTGCTTCTAGTTGAAACATCATCATCTCAGACTTTACAATTATTTCCACTGAATAAAACTTTAGATTTCTGAGTCAATTGGTGAGATAAGCTTTGCAGTTTCTTTTATTTCTTTTCTTTCCTATTATTTCTTTCTTTTTTAAATTTTTTTTAGCAAAACTCTCAAAACTCATCCTTGGTGATGATGTACATTAGACCCATCAGATGAAATGAATTGAAAAACTCTCTAGGGAATGAGAGTGGTAAGGAAATCACATTGATGTATCATAAATGCAGTGCTAAGAGCAATATTCAGACTAGTCTGTGGAGATGCTGCCTTCATCAGAGACCACAGACCTTTAGTGAATGATTCAGAATTAAACTGGGGAGGGAAAATGATGGTTGATATTGTTCTAGTAGATCTCACAACATTAAATAAGTGTTTCTTCCAGATCACTGAATGATTGCTAAAAGCAAATACCGGAATGAACTTATGAGACCCACCATCAGAAATAATTTGTGAAAGAAGAAATCTGTGTCTCTCCAGGGACAAACTGTTGCTTTCAAACCAACAGTAAAGTGTCCATTCTATGAATGATACATAGATATATACATATTATAGCAGAGTGGATACAGAGTTTCTTCAGGTCCATGAATGAAGTATTCAGCAATTGTCCTGGCTCAGCAATAAAGGTAATTTTTGCCAACTCTTGAGAACTGAGCTCCTTCACTAGGAGCCATATGATTGAAGGAAAGAACAAACTTCAGACAACATTTGAATTTTTATGTAGTTCAGGTTTCCTGGTCTTGGTCCTCAGAAGGAAGGACATCTTGCTTTCCAATTCTTGTTTATCCTATAATCCTTCTCTCTGCTGCACTCATGCAAATAAATTACTGTGCATTTCTTTAATAGGATACAATGCTCTTTTTATTCAGTTGACAAGAACTATAGAATATAAGTAGGACTGTATCAAAGCAGTATGAATATCAGACTAAGGGTATGTGGCCATTGGAAATTTGTAACTGAACTGAAACTCTTGCTAGACTCAAACTGCAGTAAGAGTCTTCTCTAGATACCTGGTGTAGTAGTTCGTGTTCCCTAAGAGATAGTAAAGGATGAATCTCTCTGTGCAGAGCTATCGAACTAGTCACAATTATCACACTATGGACCACATACTTTAACACTGTGGCTGACTATTTTTAAAGTCCTGGTCATTATTTTATTAGTTCAAAAGGCTGAATGTCACATCTGGTCATTTTTATGTATGGATACATCTTCAGTATGCAGGTTCTAATGTCTGTGAGTGTTTGGTAGCATTATTGGTACAAAAATGAAAAAGTAAATACTTCTTTCTTCCATGTTTTCTATAGGGATTCAACTAGAATGCATGATTTAGAATACATTAGGTTTGCCTCTCAAAAGAACGAATAGTATCTTCAGCAGAACATTCTATTCTGGGGAAGCTGCACCCTGTCAGCATGGCTCACGTGTATGTGAACTGCAAGATCAAGTCTGAAAGCGGTCCATATTCTTGATCCCACCTGCCCCTATGAAAGAAATACCCAGACTTCCTCAATCAACTCCTTTGCAAACATGGTCTTCTGGGATTTGAAGACATTGCATCTACTAACAACACCAATGCGATTCAAATTACTTTCAACAGCTGCCTGGAGTGAGATTTGTTCCTTGGGTCTTTATATGTGAGAAAGACTGCATAGGCAGACACAGTGATCTAATCTACCTGCAACAGAATTAAGAGATGATGATGTGGCTGAAGCAGATTGGAGCTGCAGTTATAAAAGGGATGTCAGTAAAAGCCCATGCTGACAGCAGACATTCAAGACATCCTGAAACCATGCTGAGAGTTGATGTTTGTCACAGATGATTTCAGTATTTTGCTATGATTTGGGATTTTCAACAAATTGGCTTTTATTCTATTCCTCAGTGCAAAAAATCTGTTGCTGTTGGCCTCAAACCATGGGTTAAGGAAACTTAAGAGACAACAGTGGTTTCATTATCCAGTCTTCATGTGCTGACATGTCTCTACCTCTAGAGATCCATGTTTCACAATCCAGTGGATTTAAATCTCCAGGGAATCAGTTACTGTTTTTCTACCATGCTGGTCTGCTGAAGTCATTTTTACAGAAGTCTACTTCCTAGTAATTATTAAAGTATTGAATATTGTGAAGTTGTTTATGATTTACACACAGGCCTTTCATGATCCAATCATGTACCATCCCACTTCTGCATTTGCAGCTCTCAGCCAGTGTTCTCAACCTATCCATCCAGCGACCCACAGAAGTCCACAGTTGCATGAGGATGCTGTTTGAAAAACAGATGAATAGCTTTAGCATAGTTGTTCTTCACTGTAGCCATATTAACACATACCGCAGAGCACTGATTCATTCAGCTCTGTTTGTAGTATTTAATTGCCCATAAAGCCCCAAACAGTTGTGAGTTGATTTTGTCAGAGTACCAGCAAAGTCAAATATGAAATGCAAAATTTCAGAATTCTCCTTCCAAGGCTGTTTGTGAAAGAAGTTGTTGCAAAACACTGTACTAATAAATTTATTCCATTCTCCACTTTGATATTTTGATTTGATATCTTGAAGTGCCATTTAATTATCATTGAAGTGCAGGTTCCGTCTATTGTCTCCTGAGAAGGATTCATTCCTCAAAAGGTAGTATCTGCAGATGCCTGAAAAAATAAATATAAAAGAACGAGATATTGATGAAGTTCTAGGTTAAAGAAGCAACATCCCACCCCAAAGATCCATATAAGAAATACATTTTACATTGACCTTATATTATGCAGAAATTATTCACATATTCCCTCTATCTATGGGGTTTAATTAATCTCAGATGAATAGTTGACAACCAAGAGTAGCCTTTAGTATCATTTTACCCTCTTCACTAATAATTTTGAGCAAATGGAAAACTAAAAGATCACAAAGAAGAAATGGTTATATCAAAAGATACATGTGGGTCAGCTTTAACTCTCATGGTCAAGGTGACTTTGGACACGGTCGTTATGGTCATGGATTGCTCTCATAAGACTCTGCAGAAATTGTTCCTACTGCCTCACTTTAAGCTCAAGGAAGTCCAAGCTCCCAGAGCTGATCAGGTTCCCTTATAATGCACTAAGCCATACGCTTAAGAACATTTGATGTGCTTTAGCTCTATTTTCAAGTTTTTAAGCCTCTACCAAATAGCAAACTGTCTTTTTACTCCCTTCTCAACACCTCTAAATCTGCCCTATCTCAATTGCTCAGTTGTCATTAGTCATAGCGCAGCACCCCAAATATGAGCTTATCTTACTGTGTTTCTAACATCCTGCCTGCTACACCAATGGCCACTCCATACTAGATCTCACATGACTGGTAGCTCTTACTCCACCCTTAAATCCTTTCTCCACCCTTGTGTCTACTAGCCTGTTTGCAGGAATGCTAGATATCCTCGCTTCTATGGTTGGCCAAGAGCATCTTTATTGAACTATAGAGAATCAATTTGGGAACAGGACCTTCAGTGTTTGCAGGAAGATTCCCGATCTAAGAATCAAAACGTGACCAAACAAGACTCAATCCATGTCTCTGGTTTTGTGTGGGAGATAGAGGAGTTAGAATTTCAGGTATTCAAAAATAGGTATAATATCATGTAGTATTAATTATGCCAGGATAAAAGGATCAAAAGTGGAAATGGGCAATATGAAAGGCAGAGAAAAATCCCTAGTACAGCAAACAATGTGGACATATTAGAGACTGGGCTCTTTCCAGCCATCTGAATTTGTACTTGAAATTCTTCTGACCACTTCTTGATCTCTGCATGTAGAAAAGAACAAAAAAGAAAAAGAAAACATAATAAAACAAAAAAAAAATCACCAAAATGAAACTAAAAGCAAAAGCAAAAGCGAATCAACCCAATCTAAAAGAGAGGACCAAGTGAAGGAATTGCTTGAGGTCCTCATTTTTAACTACAACTACAAGCGACCAGCTTTCAATTCAAATTTTTTTCATTATTTTATTTGAAACTTCTCTGTGGGTCAAAGAAACAAGGTTTATAAGCTGCAAAAACAGGAAACAGAAACAAACCATACTATAGAGCTCACCACTGGTATTACTATGGTGACTGTAGACAATGCGGAGAATACTGCTGTTTGACAATGGGTCTTTTGGTTTTATATATGCTGGCAATATCTATGATTCTGAAATGAATTAGAGTCATCACCGAATCATGACTAAATCAACTGTTCCTTTTCTTTGGATAACAAGATATGGCAAACTGTTGACTGACTATCATTTGTATTTTGGACCTAGCCTCTGTGGTAAAAAGCTAAGGTTTTTGATGGGAAAATCCTCTCCACCAAAACACTGTTTTGTCAATGGTGCTGCCAGCCAAAAACCATTTCCTGAGGCTAATCTGCAATCTCCAGAAGAGGAGATTTTATTTCTAATAATAATCTTCTACCAGAGAAGCTTTCTTCAAATCCCAGACATACAAGAGAAAAAGTTAAAACAGGTCCACTACAAGCAGCAAGAAGACAAGAATATACACTGGTTTCACAACTATGTATTACAGTATTTGGAATTTTAGCTAGAGGAATATGACAACCGAAGATGATCCAGGGAATACAAATGAAAAATTAAGAAATCAAAATGTTCTCGTTTGCAGATGTCATGACACCATTTTAAAAAACTCTAAAAATGTATCAGTCTCTTAAGACTGAAAAAATACGATCATAAAAAATCAGAATATCATACGAACACACAAAATTCCTTAGCCTTCCTTTATTTAATTAATCAAAGTGACATTATTATACTATCTATTTATTCTTAAAACTATAAAAGTTTGATTTATTCAAGTCTTTGGAGTCCTTCAGAACATCAGCTGGAATGTTCTTATATGTTTTCTGGATGGATCATTGGTTACTTCGCATGTCTTCTCATAGTATGCTTTATATCTATGCGGAATTCAGGGTATTTTGTTATATATTTTAAGAGTGTTTCAAGTGGAATACTTCCTATGTTTCTCTCCCATGGTTTAGTGGAAAACAGAAACGATAACGTGTTTTAGAGTTTTCACTTTGAATTGTGAATATATTTTCAGCTTTAGAAAACTTAAACTTTTTAAAGAACAATTGTCTCTATTCAGGATCACGTCTAGCTAATTCATAGTGGTCTTTGCATTTTTAATATTTTCATCCACAATATTTTATTTTATATATTCAGATTATTGTGAGGGAATTTGACCCATATTTCCTCAAAGTATGGTTTGGATTGGCATAAAGGAAGGCTAAGGAATTTTTGTGTGTTCGTATGATATTCTGCTTTTATGACCGTATTTTTCAGTCTTAAGAGACTGATACATTTTAGAGTTTTTAAAATGGTGTCATGACATCTATAAACGAGAACATTTTGATTTCTTAATTTTTCATTTGTATTCCCCTGGATCTTCTTCGGTTGTCTATTCACTCCAGCTAAAATTCCAAATACTGTAATACATAGTTGTGAGCAATTGTATATTCTTGTCTATTTCTTGCTGCTTGTAGTGGACCTGCTTTAAATTTTTCTCTCTTGTATGTCTGGGATTTGAAGAAAGCTTATCTGGTAGAAGATTATTTTTAATGTTGACTTGAATCTGTTCACAAGTATTTTATTGAGAATATGTGTGTATAGGTTTAAATAAGTGTGTAAATACTCCTCTTCCTCTCTTTGTGTCAGTGGTCCATGCCTCTTTCTCCCTCTCATTACCTTCCCTTTTGCCAGATTGTCCCCCTGTCTCCTCTCTCTCCTTATTTTCTCTATCATTGTTAGATAATGCCAGATTCAAAATAGAATTTTAATGTATTAAATCCTTTTGTCTACTTTATGAAATAGTCCTAAAAACTTTAAATGCTATTTAAATGTATATTCATTTCTTTTCAACTGAATACATGTGAATCTATGATATTTGAGGTGGGAGAAATTAAATACCTGATTCTATGTAATTATTTAGTATAGAGCTGTTTTAATTATGCAAAGTGAGCTGATTTAATATTCTATACCCCAATACATCTATTATATACTCTCACTTCCAACCCCGACCAGCAGAAGGAGCAACACCACACGTTCTTCTCAAAGCAGTTTATTCAGGAACCCTTTTGTCTGCAAGCAGGAACAATGCCTCCATCCAGCCCCGAGGCCACTCCCTTATATCCTCCCTCAACCACCTCACCAGTCTGTGTAACCTCTGTTCATAGGTCCACGTCATATAATGTTATGGTGCGCACTGCGAGTTCTCACAATGGGGCATGTGCTTAATTTCAGGTGCTATTCGTGAGACGTGGCAGCAGTCCCGGAATCCATCTTGGGATTGCCACTACGCCAGCTCCCCACAGTAAATCACAGATACTTTAAAAAATATTCTAGATTTGGGACTGTAAATCTAAATAATCTGTGTTTTCTCCATGTTTCCTATATTCTCTATCATTTTATTAATTCAGCAACTTTCATTACCTAACATGGCCAGAGGTTATGACGATCTTCTTAATACTTTCCAGAGTGACCCCTTTCATTCATTATATAGTTGTCTACATTTTACTGATTTCAGCCATGATGAGTTGGATATACATGTTATACACCTTCCACAAGGCCAAAAGCCATTCTGAAACAAGGTGAAAAAAGAGACTTTAGGTGTAGAAAATTGTAGGAGGGATCTGACATAAAGTGTGTCTTCTGGATACAAGAAGTATTGCCCCTCATGTCACACTTGCGCTGTTGTTTCCTGCACAGCTTCAAACCAGTCAACAGGGAAGAATGCAGGGAAAAGGCCTGAAAACTGCTATACCTATCTGACATACTATGGACAGTTAGTATCTTCAGTTGGAGGATTGAAAATTATTTGTAAGGGTTTATCATAGAGTTATTAAACAGTACTTTAATGTAGAAGATATACACAGGAAGGATTCAAAGAAATAGAGTGATGTGGAAAAAATAAATGGAAAATTATCAACATTCATTGGTGGAAATTCTCAAAGAGTAAAATATATAAACTATATTCCTCAGTATAATGTATGTAGAAAATGTTTTATTATATGTGGATATTTCATGAAGCGACCTTATGATTTCCAGTTGGTTAAAACAGATCTGCCAATTCTGTGAGTTTAATGAAGCATTATGTAATTTGATCTTAATGATTTTAAAGTGGCTATTTTCAAAAATAGTAAGCATTATTTCCATGTACATGTTTAAAGCAGTCTTCTATAAATAATATTAGAAAAACTAAAACACTATATATCAAGAAACTAAATTAAATTAGGCTACATATCTAAACAAAATATTCAAAAGTGAAGAAACTCAAGTGACTAAGAATCGAAAGTGAAATATTTATCATCCTTATACAATACAGAAATGCAAAACAAAATTATTCTGAGAATTTTTTCCTCCCTTTCAAATTTTAGTTTTATAACACATGAGTCAACTTATGTTTGCTGTGTTATGGGGAGAGGGGAACATTACTATTCTCCTGGTTGGAATGCAAACTTCTACAGCACCTTTTTAAAATCAGTATGATGTTTCTTCAGGAATCCGGAAATGGATGCGCCTAAAGATATAACTCAGGAAAATATATCCAAATTTTGATTCATACTAGTATAGAGACCCTTGAATAATTAAGAAATATTCAAGTTGTTCCTTTACAAATGAATGCATAAAAGAAAAATGTGGGTCTTTTACAGATTGAAAAAGGAAAGCCATGTAATTTCAAGACAATGAATGGATCTTGTGAATGTCAAACATAGATGAGATAATCCAGATCAAGAAAAAATGGAGACATTACTTTAATCTGAATGTTAATTCTCCACACTATTTCAGTTTGATTAGTTTAGTGTAAATTCAAGGGATGCGGTCCAGACTGTCCTCACTTTGGGACGTACAAATGAACTTATGGATTGCAGAGGAACACTGTCAAGAACAGGAATGTCAAACGTGAAGAAAGAGGGAAGAGGATGACAATGGAGGGAATATAGAGATGTACAGTTAAGTTGGGAAACATTTGAGGCATGAAGGAATCCCAATGCAACAGAAATAAAACATATTTTTTGCAGTGGGAACTAAAGATATAGCTATAAGGACAGGAGATAAAACATTGATTGGGTGTATCTATGTGATTTTCAATAGTAAGAAACTCACGAAAATTATGGATTTCAACTCTCAACATCCTATAGTACAGAAAATGAAATATATAGTCCTTAAGAGACAGATGTGAATATCTCTGTTGTAAACATAAATGTGTTATATTGTACATTATATGTATAAAATAATATATTTATTTGTTTACATTTCAAATGTCATTCCCAAACTGGTTTTTCTTCTTAAATTCCCTAAGCTATTCCGATCCTCATTTTTCTAATATGGTGCTCCCACTTCGACTTTTGCCCACTAACATCCCCCTTCTCTTTGATATGACATCTCCACAGGACCAAGCTTCCCTTCCCAGATATGGCAGTTGAGGCAGTTGTCTTCCCCATGCTCTGGTATCTATGTAGCAGAAGTCTTGGACTGGCCAACATATACTAAGAAGGTGGAAAATTTCCTGAACCTCTGAAGGGTAAGCTTAATTGATACTGTTGTTCTTCATATTGGGTTCCAAATCCCTCCAGATCCTTAAGTCATTCCACTATCTCTTCCTTTGTGGCTGTCAGGTGCTGTCAAATGCTTAGTGTTTCTGCATCTGTCAATGGCAGGGATGTCAGAGCCACGGAGGACAGACGTATTAGGCTCTTATCTGCGAGCACATCTTGACCTCCAGGAATAGTTGAGGATTTGGAGTCTCTGGATGAAATTGTTCTTCTGGTCGGGTGGTCTCTGGATTGCCTTTCCTTCAGTCTCTGCTCCATTTTTGTATTTACATTTTTTAGATTGGAGATTTATAGGTAAAAAAAATGTGAGCTGTGTGGGCAGCACCACCCCTTCACTGGGGGGCATGTCTAGCTACAGGAGGAAGTCTCTAGTTGTTCTATCTATTTTCCTGCTCGTATTTAAACTACCACCATCACAGTAAGTTTCTGGGATACACTTGCATCTCTGGCATCTGGGATTTTCCTGGGGATACCCAAGTTCACCACCCACCACTGACGCTTATTGTTATTTACCCACGTTTCCTCTGAATTTCTCTCCTGTCTCTTTTAATTGGTGCAACTCCCACCACTTTATCCATCATTTTCCACATCTAGCTAGATTCTTCCTCCACTGCATTCCATGACTATTTTGTTCTCCCTTCTAAGTGGGTTCCAAGTATCCGCCATTTGGCCTTCTCACATGTTACCCTTCATGTTATAAAAGATTTGTATAGTGGGTATTCTGTTACAGGGCTAACATCTTTACTAGTCACTAAGTCCATCCCATGTCCTTTTCGATTTCTGTTACTTCACTATTTTCATGTTCCATCATTTGTCTACAGAGTTCTTGGTGTCCTCATATTTAATACCTAAGTAATGTTCCATTGTTTACATATAGCACACTTTCTGTATTTATTCCTGAGGGAGATGAGGTATATCATGGTTCTTTCCAGCATTCGACTGTTATAAGTAAGACTGCTGTGAATATCTTCAACCACATGTCCACGTTATGTATGGATCAAGTTTGAGTATATGTGTTGAAGTGAGTGGTAAAGCTAGTTTTCAAGTAAAGCTGTTTGCAATTTTTTCTCTGGACCTCCACACTGATGATATCCAAAGTGGCTATCAGCTACTAATCCCGCAAGCAGTGGAGGAGTATTCCACTTTCCCTACATCCTAGCCCACTCTGTCATTCTGCATTAGTTTTTTTGTCTTAGCCAATCTGATTGTTTTAAGGAAGACTCTTATGTTCATTTTGATTTGCCTTTATGTGAACTAAGGATGTTAAACATTTCTCGATATGTTTTTTGACCTATTGAGATACCTCAGTTGAGAATTCTTGGTTAGCTCTCTAATCCAGTCAAACAGTTGTGTTCTTTTGTGTGGGAGTTTACCTTTCTGAGTTCTTATATTTTTAATTAGAGGCACTCTCTCAAAATGTAGGGTTCGTAAAACTCTTTTCCAAATGTGTAGGTTGTTGTTTTTTTACCTATTGGTAGTGTACTTGGCTTTAAAGAAAGTTTTCCGAATGATGGGATTTTGTAAATTGACTGGTGATCTTAGAGCCTTTGGTGTACTGTTCTTCCAAGAGTGTCTCCTGTGTCAAATGTGTTCCAAACACTTTCAGCACTGCCCATTCTATTGGCTTCTCCTATGTGATTGTGTGTGGATTTCCTTGATGGGTATAGGATTTTGGACTTGAACTTTGAAGAAGGAGATAGAAATTGTTCAATTGGCACAGCTATATACAGAACAACAGTTAGGTAACATCATATCTTAGAACGATTTGGTTATGTATAACCTACTTAGTCATAAAGGAAATGCAAATCAAAACAACCCTGTGATTCCACCTCACATCAGTCAGAATGGCTAAGATCAAAGACTCAGGTGACAGCAGATGCTGGAAAGGATGTGGAGAAAGAGGAACACTCCTCCATTGTTGTTGGGATTGCAAACTGGTACAACCTCCCTGAAAATCAGTCCTGAGTTTCCTCAAAAATTGGTCATTGCAGTTGCTGAAGACCCAACTATACCTCCCCTGGGCATATACCCAAAAGATGCTCCAACATAGAACAAAGACACATGTTAAACTATGTTCATAGCAGCCTTATTCATAATATCCAGAAGCTGGAATTAACCCAGATGTCCTTCATCAGAAGAATGGATACAGAAAATGGCCTATATTTACACAATGGATTAGTACTCATTTATCAAAAATAATGAGTTCATGAAATTCATAGGCAAATGGATGAACCTAAAAAATATCATCCTGAGGGTGGTTACCCAATTACAGAAAAACAAAGTATGCACTCATTTTTAATTGGATATCAGTGCAAATGCTCAAGTTACCTATGATCCAATGCACAGACCACATGATACTCAAGAAGGAGGACCAAAATGCAGATTATTCACTCCTCCCTTGAAAGGGTAAATAAAATATCCATAAGAGGGGTAGGGAGAGATTGTTCATAGGAGACTGAAGGAATGGCCATTCAGAGTCTGCTGGACATGTGACACACACACACACACACACACACACACACACACACACACACACATGCAACAAAACTATTTTGGATAAAATAGGCTTTCAGAGATTATCATTTGAAGTAGGTACACAATATTTACACAGGGACCTAGGAGAATTCAGCTGAAGGACTTTTTGTTTTCTGGCTGTGCTGAGAGCTGAAAACCAGTTGGTAAGAGTGCCTACACACTTGAAAGCAGAGATAAAACCAACTTTTATGCTCCAAGTTACCTGTCATTTGGACTCAAAGACACAATGAGAAGATCAAATGTTACAATTAGAAGTATAAAAGAGAGTGAAAACTCCCAACTTAAAGGGCCAGTAAATATCTTCAAAAAAATTTGAAGAAATCTTCCCCAACCTAAAGACAGAGATGCCGAAAAACATGCCAGAAGCCAACAGAGCTGTAAATAGATTTTACCAGAAAAGAAATTCCTCACATCGCATGATAGTCAAAACACCAAATGCACAAAATAAAGAAAGAAGTTTAAAGGCAATAAGGGACAAAGTCAAGTAACATATAAAGTCAGACCTATGAGAATTACACAATGTTTCTCACCAGATACTATGAAAGTCAGAAGATCCTGGAATACTCTAGACCATAAAAGAACACAAAAGCCATTCCAGTCTACTATAGCCAGGAAAATTCTCAATTAACACATATGGAATTACGAAGATATTCCATGACAGAACGAAATTTATACAGTATCTTTCTACAAATCCAGCCCAACGAAAAATAATAGGTAGAAAACTCTAACACAAGGAGGGAAACTACATCCTAGAAAAAGCAACAAACTAATCTTGCAATGAAACCAAAAGAAAAGAGACACACAAACATGACTCTTCCTCTAACAACAAAAATGACAGAAGCAACAATCACTATTCCTTAATATCTTTTAACAAAATGGAGTGAATTCCCCAATAGAAAGACATAGACTAAATGAATGGATACATAAAGAGGACCCAGTATTTTGTTGAATGTAGAAAACACAACTCAGAGACAAAGACAGACACTACCTGAGAGTATTAGGCTAGAAAACAAATTTTGAAGCAAATGGTCTGATAGAAGGAAGCTGGATTTGCCATTCTACTATGGAATATAATCGACTATCAACCAAAAGTTTTCGAAACAGGTGAGGAAGGAAATTTCATATTTATCAAAAGATTATCACACCAATAGTAACTGTCAATCCTAAATATTTTTGCTCCATATACATGGGCACCTCCATTCCTAAAAGATACCTTACTAAAGCTCAAAGCACCCATTTGCTCCTCACATAATAATAGTGGGAGATTTCAACACCACAATCTCATCAATGGACTGATCATGGAAACAAAAATTAAACCAAGATCTAGACAAACTAACAGAAGTTGTGAACAAAATGGACATTACAGATATTTATAGAATATTTCATCCTAAAACAAAATAATATATTCTTCCCAGCATCTCATAGTATTTTCTCCAAAATTGATCATATAACAAGTCACAAAACAGGCCTCAACAGATCGAAGAAAACTGAAATAAGTCCATGCATCCAATCAAACCGTGACAAACTAAGGCTGGTCTTAAATATCCACAAAAACATCAGTGAGCCCACACATACCTGTAACTTGAACAGTGCTCTACTCAAAGATAACTTGTCAAGCAAGAAATAAAGAAAGATTAAAGACTTTTAAGAATTTAATACAAGTGATGGCACAACATACATATGCTGTACTCAACAATAAAAGAACCTCTGGGAGAATCACCATTCCTTACCTCAAGCAGTATTACAGGGCAATAGTGATTAAAAAAAAAACAATGACAAAAAAGTTGTATTTGTACAGATTCCTAGGAATGTTGATAAGTGGAATAGAATTGAAGACACCAACACAAACACACACATAAATGGTCACATGATATTTAATAAAGAGGCTAAAACCATCCAATGAAAAAAAAATTAGGATTTTCAACAAGTGGAGGGCATGTAGAAGTATGCAAATCGATTCATTTTTATTGCCCTATACAAAGCTTAAGTATGAGTGGATCAAAGACCTCTACATCAAACCCAATAAACTGAAACTATAGAAGAAAAAGTAGAGAAGAGTCTTGATCACATGGGCACTGGGAAAATTTCCTGAACCAAATACCACTGGTTTGTACTGTAAGATCAAGAATCAGAAACGAGACTTCATAAAACTATAAAGCTTCTGTAAGTCAAAGGACACTGTTATTAGGACAAAACAGCAAACAAATGATTGGGAAAAGATCTTTTTCAATCCTACACCTGATACAGAGCTAATATCGAAAATATACAAATAACTCAAGAAGTTAGACACCAGAGAGCCAAATAACCCTATGAAAAATGGGGTACAGAGCTAAACAGAGAATTCTCAACTAAGGAATAACAAATAGCTGAGAAGTATGTCAAGAAATGCTCAACATCCTTAGTCATCAAGGAAATAAAAATAAAAACACTCCCGAGGTTCCACCTCACACCAGTCAGAATGGCTAAGATCAAAAACTCAGGTGACAACAGATGTTGGTGAGGTTATGGAGAAAGAAAACACTGTTCCATTATTGGAGGGATTGCAAACCTGTACGATAACTCTGGAAATCATTCTGAAGTTTCCTGGGAAAATTGGATAATGCCCTAACTGAGGACCCAGCTCTACCTGTACTCTGCATAGACCCAAAAGATGGTGCAACATTCAACAAAGACTCATGCTCCACTATGCTCATAGCAGTATTATTTGTAGTAGCCAGGAACTGGAAAGAATCCAGATGGTCTTCAACTGATGAATGGATACATAAAATGTGATACATCTGTACAATGTTCTACTACTCCGCATTAAAAACAATGAATTCATGAAACTCATAGGCAAATGGATTGACCTAGAAAGCGTCACCCTGAGTGAGGTAACCCAATCACAGAAAAGGACACATAGTATGCAATCTCTGATAAGTGGATTTTAGCCCAAAAGTTCGAATTCCGCAAGATATAATCCACAGACCACATGATGTTCAAGAAGAATAATCAAAGTATGGAAGCTTCACTCCTTCTTAAACGGCGAAACAAAAAACATTCACAGGAGGGTATGTGGAGGCACAGGTAGAAGCAGAGACTGAAGGAATTCATGCCCCACCTGTGGCCCATATACATTTATACAGTCACCAAATTATATAAGATTGTTGAAGTTAAGAAGTGCATGCTGACTGGAACTGGATATAGATGTCCCTGAGAGACACAGCCAGAACAGGTCAAATTCATATTTGAATGCTAGCAGCAAAATACTAATCTGACATTTGAACACCTGTTGGAGGAATTACAGAAGCGATTGAAAGACCTGAAGGGGCTTGCAGCCTCATAGGACAGCAATGCCCAACAACGATAGGTCCCAGGGAGTAAAGCATCACCCAAAGTATATACAAGGATTGACTCATGGCTGTAGATGTATATGTAGCACAGGATGGCCTTTTTGGGCAACAAGGGGAGGAAAACTCTTAGTCCTTCCAAATTTGGACTCCCAGTGTAAGGAAGGTCAGAAAGACTAGACGGGTGGATGATGTGGATGGGAACTCCATTATCGAAGAAGGAGTGAGAGCAGATAGATGTCGTATGAACAGGAAACCAGGAAAGGGTATATTTGAAATTTAAATTAAAAAATCAAATAAATGAAAAGAGGATACTCAGATTCCTTTGAATAGGTGGAGAATATCTAATTTCCTTGTGTGCAGGAGAGGAATTGTTGCTGTCCCTCTAGGAAAATGTAATAGATTTTTGATGTTCTAAAGTAGAAGGGTGAAAAGGATCTCCCCTGGACTGTATGGAATGTGCATAGCTTCTCTTCCTCTTATGTCTGGAGCACTATTGAGCAGAAGTTGAAGGTTGATTGATACCTTGAAAATTATAGAACATTCCAGCCACACACTACTTCAGCAACTCCAAACTGGAAATCACAGTAAAGAATACACACCTGAATGTCCATGGTAGGCAGTCAACAGTCTTAGAAGTCTTGTACAAGGCTCTAATGCAGTAGTGTTAGTTCAGTGTCTTATTCAAATATATGTCCATCTACACATTCCTCTGCATGTGAAAGGACACCTCTGTGTAAGGGAACACAATGAAGACAGTAGTCGGATTTATGCTGGCTTTTAGACTCTTGTTTGAGAACTCAGTCCAGATTTCTCTGAGATCTCTTCGGTCAAAACAGTGTTTCCCAGGACAATAAACTTAGAAATTTAAGAGAGGAAATGGATTTGGCATATGGGGAATCTGTGGTAATTCCTTGGCCTCCTGGAGTCCTCTTAATTGTATAAGTCTAAATCTTACTGGGTAAGATGGTGGAGGTAGGGAACTTGAACAGAAGTAGGACTGTTGTGTCAGTCCTCAAAAAGGTAATATGCAAGACTTCATGGGAAAAATTTGTTATTGCACCGTGGACATCACCGGGATTTCTGAGAAAATGTGCAAAGGAGATATTCTATACCTGTTTGTTAGAACTGTAAAATCTCTGGCTACTTTTAAAATAATAAGAAAGACCATTTCATGCTGGAGAAAATGTTAGTACCTCGTGGAGCAGAGGAAGATCCAGTATTGCTTGATCAGCTTCCTATGCTTTTTCAGTATTTAGAATGTCCATATATTTTCATGCCATTTGAAAGTCCAGGTAGTAATTCTTGCATCAGTCCTATAGGTTGCATTTCATTCCAGCAGTTGTCTTTGGGCTTTGAAGACTTTTTCAGACAAGAAAAGATCAAAACCCCTTTCTTCCATGGAGGAATGTCTCAGAATACCTTTAGCAGGAAGAAGTTTGTATGTAGTCCTAGACAGTTGGGATGTAGCAGGCTCACAAAATCAAGAGAAGAAGTGCTAAGATGGCCAATAGAGAGTGCAGGCATGAGTACCCTTGGGCAAAAGAAGATATTTCAGGCCAATGTTGTCCTTTGGTGAAAGTGTTCTTGCCCACTATACAGAGAAAAAAGGTGAAATACTTTGAGTAGTTGTGGAGTGTTGATACTCCCATAGGGAAAGGAGAGACACTGAATCTCTTCTTTGAAATGATGACATTACAGACCCCTTGGACAGAAGATGTGAATTTGAGAACAACTGGAGCAAAAGGTGTCATTCTGATGTCCTTCCTAGAGGAAGTTTTGAATATGAGACACAGTTAAGTGTTAATTTTGTGCCATCTTTCACCAAAAGTAGAATGGTTCAGAATCATTCTTTGTCAAATAGGTTAGCTACTGAGGACCTTTTTGACTGGAAGTGGAGTTTTAGACCTGGGTGCCAGAGATGATCTCAGGAACTGCCAGTCTTATAAGACAGATAGCAGACACTTATATACAGAATATACATTTGATATATAGTGGACATAAATTGGTGATTTAAAGTAATGATGTTTAAGAGTAGAATATTAAAGAAACGTAGAATCTGCTTAAAGTGACAAACCTATTTTAGGATAAGGGAGTTTTCAAGCCTAAATTGAGCAGGAAAGCTAGGGCTACTTTACATATTCACATCTTCAGTTACACCATGGTAGGCTCTAACCGGGTCCAAGCATTAGTATTATTCAGCAGTCATGATTTTCAGTCTCTAAGTCCTCTTGAAGCTAATCATCGACATGGGTATAAGCATGAAGGATGGTATATAGGAGAGATAATGAAAGTTTCACGATTTGCTAACACAGATCATAATTAGGTGAAGTACCTTTGGTCAAATCTGTATTTTTTAGTGGCCATTATTAGATGAACATGATCTAAAGCTCCCTATTAGAGGGTTATACTTCATCTAAAGCTCCCTATTAGAAGGTTGAGTATGCTCTAAGGACTCTTTAATCTTGGTCCTCTTGGGCAAAAAAAAAAAAATCTGAGATCTCAATAGTAAACTCCAGTCCTTCTTATAACAGATCTTATACAGAAGGGGATGGTGTAAAGTATTATTTGTCAAAAAATAAAAACCTGAAGGCCACCAATCAAAGTGAAGTGCTGATTCCCCTTCATCTAAAGGGGATGGTGTTGAGATGGCTAGGAAATAGGTGCAGTTTTAGTAACCTGTGTTCATAACTGCAACTTATGGAGTCATCCTGAACTGCTTTGCTAAACAAGAAAGTGCCTGGCCATTTTTAACCAATTACCAAGATCTAGTCACCTAACTGTGAAGAAGGAAAAATTCTAGCTCACCTTTGGTGGTGGGAAAACAGTATGGTATTGCTTAATTTTCTTCCGATTATTCTTTCCAGTTTCCATTAGCATGCTCTTCCATCAGGGTAAGTGATTATCTGAACTCTGATGCTCCATCGATACATATATATATATATATATATATATACATATATGATGTATAAATGTATATATATCATATGTGTATAAATAAGATGTATAAATGTATATATATATATATATCATATATGTATGTATATGTGATGTATATATTTATACCTATGATGTATATATATAATGTATATATACATATATACATATATGTGATGTATATATGTATATATGATGTATATATTTATAAGTGTACATGTGTACACATCCATGAGAGATGGAAAAATTGCATTTCTGAGAACCTTCTGTAGTAAGGTTGCATATATTTTAATTTTAGCTTTCTGTACTCTGCCCTCTGATCTACAACAAGAATCTTATGATGTCCCACTGTGAAATGGAATTATGATTGCCTGGCAATCTTGGTCAAGATTGGCAATTAAGAAAAATGAAGTTAAATCAGGTATAAGATGTCCTTGTAATTAAGTGATGCTCTTGGGGCATCCAGAGCTAGAGGCTACAACTGAAACTCCTCACAAATATAGATGGAATCAATGAGACTTGCCCATAGGAGCCAAACCTGAGATTTCTCTGTGAGCATCATTCCATACCAATACTCCCTTGGCCAGGAACTGGATGTCTATAGTTTTTGTGGATGAAGATCCCATTTTGTACTACATTGAACTGCATGTTATTGAATCTGATTCTGGCTTCTACAGAGGTATGCCATGAGACCATGGGGCCTCTTTCGTCAGAAGTGAAGTGAATTGAGCCTACTTTCAAATAATCAAAGTTTGGGGGTCTTTCCTTTATATGAGTACTTGAGAGGACATAAGGCAACCAGGGAATGTGTAGAGTAGGCTCAGTTGTAGGAGGGAGGTCTGACATTCTGTTCAATGACTTAGGTAATTGATGGAAAAAGGAAGATCTTGACGCCTTTAAGAAAGAGAAAACTTTGAGATCTGATTGTGCAAAGGTATGTGTTAGAAAACCCTTGGAGTTGGAGTTGGTAGCATGAAACATCCTGTGAAACATGAATGTCATTATTACCTGATTTGGTAAGGATTTTCCCCAACAATGCCGTTCAATTTCTATACTTCTTTAGTTGGTAGAATTTTACATCTTGTATTTAATCTGGGGAAGTGCAGGTAACAACCCAAGCCTTTTTTAAACAGCCTGCATGACTGTCTCTGGATCTTTTGCTCATTCAGTTTGTCTTAATATGTCCATATATTGGCAGCAACAAAGGGTGCTCTTGATTTCTAGTGATTGGATTGATTGGATCAATCAATGATTCTATATATAGGAACTGGGACCTCAAACCCGAGTGGAAGAACATATTTCTCTACCCACCATGGTAAAAGGTAAAAGCCTTGATTTCTATTATTTAGAGTATATCCATGTGAGGTAATTCAAATTCGTGAGGGACTGCTTTAGAATACAAGCTATGGCATACTATTTTTGGAAAAGCATGTCTCATGTCACCTTGTGAATAAAGGAATGTGTGAATTTCCTTTGGTCAAAGGAAGTGTACTCCATCAAGAGGTGAGAAAGATCCAAGGCCACACTGATGGGGAAGGAGTCACATCATCATTCAGGGTGGTTCTCATGGCCTCTTCAAAGAGGAATGAGTCTGGGACGTATATCAGAACAGTAGAGTTCTGAGAACAGATTCACAGAATGGGAAGTTCTGAGAAGATCTTTAGCAAAAGTGAAATCCTGAATGTATTGGTTCAGAATGTGGAGGTCCCTAGTCATATTTTGAAGAAAAGAATATCAACTTCACCCATGGTCAGCAGGGAAGGTTATCGGCTACACTGGGTCTTGGAGAAATGTTCTGCCTCTATCTCAGTAACTTCTAAGTATGTTCTCTATATGTATACCCTATATATCTTTTAGTCCAGGCAATGGTCACAACAACAGTATAAGTGGTTCAGGAAGCGGTGATGTTTCTTCATGGATGTGTTCAGCTACACACATATGTGAATAAAATATAGGAATGGTGTATATTTTGATGACCTACTTTAAGGCACATAGTATAAGAGTCAATTTAGCTTTGTGTCTTCTGAACTAGGATTTAGAAGCAGAGAAATATAAGATACCATTGTTTGCATATGTTTTGTATGAATACCTTGAATAAAGAGGTTAGTTTTAAGCAAACTTTCTTAATAGCTGTGTTCTGTGGCATGGGACGAAGGGCAGCTCTAGTGATTCTTTAGTTCCACAGGTACTCCAAAATTCCCATAGTACACAGGGAGGAGGTCTGAGACAATTGATGTGCACTGGGAATAATTTTTAGAGCCCTTTCAATAGAATTTGATTTCCCAAGCCCCCATTTGCAGAAGCTGAGGGTCTAAAATCTACTGGGTGGATTGAAGTAGAAAATTGACCCACAATCCTACTGGAAAGACAGGGAATGTAGATGATCATTCATGTAGGATGCGTGGTATAACACTCCCTTGGTCTGGCAGCTCTTTAAGGAGAAAAGACAACACCACTTGATGGGTATAGGAATATAAAAGGGCCATGTAAGTCTTCAAACAGGTTTTAAGCCTCTTTACCATAAAGGATCTAGGGCAATGCTGTACTTAGGCGAGTACTGACATGCTCTACAATATAATCAGAAGGGAGTAAGTTAACACTGGGTAAAGTGAACCCCATGTAAGAGAGGAAAACTCTAAAGCACTATTGAAAATGAAGAGAAATTTCTTCAGGCATAGTGTATATAGGTGCCATACACACTTCTGTCAACAGAAAAGGTCCCTGGTACCTTATACCAGGATAAAGTTTCCAGCAGTAATCATAAGTTTCAAATTCTCATTCAGAGTTTTATATATTCATAATTTCTGTTAATGCAAGAGAAAAGACAGGAACATATTTCTTCTGCCGAAGGCTTTGGATAATTTTTTCTGGCTAGGTTAATCCTTCTGGTTTGTTCAGCTGTTAAGATCTAAGCAGAAATGTTGAAATTATTACATTTCTATTGATTTGTCTGATTGCAGTTTGCAAGGGTTATATACTCTGATTCTAAACTACGACTCTGGGACTTCAAACCGGAGTAAGTGGAGTCATGGATTATAGAAGGAGTCACTTTTGAAAATATGTCTGATCAGTTAGGTATACAACTACTTTGTTGGAAATTCAAGGGCCCAATATTCAGAGAGAACATTTAGGAGGACTGGAAAGAGTGAAAAGGTCACAGAATCCTTCAGGCAAAGGTTTACCTTGGGTACTGGAAGAAGAGAGTCAAGTGCAACTGTTTTCACAGTCCAGAATAACCATGTGTCTGGGGACTCTGAGGCGTGCTTGCCAGAAATTAGGGAATTTGCTCTTACATATTGGGTGGTAATCTCTGGATTTATCTTTTCCTCAAGCTGTTAAGCAGCAGGATAATCATGGACAACAAAGATGAAACTGCTCCATTTTATGTTATAAACCTTAAAGGCAGAACGTAGGTTAGGGCTCAGATTTGCACTGACATGTCTGAGGACATCATGTCCATGTGGTCTGCCATTCCTTCAAACATTTATGTATGCCTGGCCACCCAGGTCAGAAGGAAACATTAAGACCTCTTAGAAGAATAGAACTGAGATTCTCTGGATAGAGGTGGATTCTCGGAAGAAACCATTGTCAGGGGATATTAATTTAAAGTTTCCTTAAGAAAAAATAAACATCTGTATGAGAATTCATTTCATTTGCTTCTCTGTATGTTCTTTATCAGAAGAATTTGTATTAAGCCACGTTTCAACTTTAAGGGTATGTCTAGATTTTCTTATTCAAAGAAAGGGAATATATTCATCTTACTTTGAAGAATATGCTTGTCAGGGGCTCTTCATTGCATCCCAAGTGAACCTCCAGTTTACCTTGAACTGACAGAGAAACCAGGGAAAAATTAGGAAACATATCTGTGGCACAGTCCATAATATCAAGAAATAGAGTGGGTTTCCTCACCCTAAATTAATATCTAAACTTCCTTTGGACAAACTAGAATGATATGAAGTAACCTTTCTTTCAGGGATAACATATGACACCTCCTTAATCAAAGAAAGAATAGATGAGTACCCCCAAGTAAAGAAGAGTTGCTGATGTCCCTGTGACAGGAAATTGTTTTGAGTATTCAAATTCCCCTAGTATTTGAGAAAAATTAAATTGCTTACAATAGCTCAAGAGGTCCTACATTGCTTCATCTTCTAATGGTACTTCACAGTCTAGCATATACACATCTTTAGCTGAATCTGCAAGAGACTGAACATAGATTCCATGATTCAAGAAAAGTTGGGGTGTCCTAAGCCTGATTGCCTCCTAAAACTATATTCAACCAAAAAGAAATGAGCACCAGACTGATGACTTCACAACATATCATGTGACCTTACACAAGGAAGTAGCATGAGATTCCAGGATTTGCTCCCTCCTTTTGGATTTCAGTGAACCTTCAACAGAGGGATCAATGCTCCATGGTCTGAGGTAAAATATTCCATGGGCCCCAAGCAAAAGGGATGGTTCTGAGAGACCATTTGGTCAAATGAGTAACTCTAAGGCCTAATCATCCTGAGCAGAAAAAAATACCAATGTTTTTGAAAGGAGAAAGGTCTTAAACCAGTTTGAAAGTAAGGGACTATTCCTGATTACCTTCTATAGAAGACTATGATCCCAGCACTCCAGGGCTCCATATTTTCAGAGAACTCAAGAAAATTCTTATCTCCAAGGCCTCCACTACAGACTTGACAGCAATCTGAGATTTATTCTGAAATCTTGTGTCAAAGTCACTGGATCTAAACCCTATTTAAACTTACTATAAGCCGCACAGGTATGGGTGTGAGGGATATTGGCCTTTCTGGTGAGAATCTTAGATAAGTGGCCTTGGATCCAGGCTGGAAGTTTTATTCATTGGCCAAGGGACCTCAATCCATTGTTCTTGGAGATTTTTTGGTGGTCAGAGTTGTATTGGCTATGCAATAAGGTTTGAGGAACAAGTTCTGTTCAGCCACAAACAAAGTGAGAATCTTCTATGGATTCTTGTTCACAAGGATTCAGTTTCAGGTACACTACAGCAGAGGCTGAATGTTTGAGACACTCCTCAGTCACAAGGTCAATTCTAGATTTTGGTCCATCAGATGGCCATGTCTCTGACCCCTCCATTGCAGACAGAGGAAGAATAAAGTGTTTTTATTCCAGGGCAGTTGACTTCTAGTGTTTGTCGTTTTATAGGTATTTGAGTCCTTTGATGTTTAATGATATCGGACAAATGATTGGTTTTGTCTATTATTTTTCTTGTTAAATGTCGAATTATGTTTCTGTGGCTACCTACTTTATCTCTTTTTTGTGTTTTTTAAAAGTAGATTGTGTTCTTTCTTTTTCTGGGTGTAGTTTCCTGCCTTGTACTGGAATTTTCCATCTATCATCTTTTGTAGGACTGGATTTGTGGAAAGATATTGTGTAAATTTGCTCATGACATGGCATATCTTGGAATCTCCATCTATGGTAGTTGAGAGGTTTTACAGTAGCCTGGGCTGACATTTTTTTTCATTTAGGATCTGTGTGATATATGCCCAGGATTGCTAGCTTTCACAGTCTATTTTAAGAAGTGTGGAATACTGATTGGTCTCCCTTTTTATGTTACTCGACCTTTTTCCCTTACTGCGTTTAACATTTTTTCTTTGTTTTGTGCACTTTATATTTTAACTATTATGTGATGGAAGAAATTTCTTTTCTGCTCCAATTTTTTTGGAATTCTTTTTGCTTTTTGTACGTGCAAGGTTGTCTCTTTCTTTAGGTTAGGGAAGATTTCTAGTATAATTTTGTAGAAGATATTTACTGACCCTTCAAAGTGGGAGTTTCATTCTCTTCTATACCTATTATCCTTAGGTTTATCTTCTCATTTTGTCTATGATTTCCTGGATGTTTTGGGTTAGGAGTTTTTTGTTTTGTATTTTTGGACAATTGTGTAACTGTTTTCTATGGTATCTTCTGCCTGAGATTCTTTTCTATATTTTATATTCTGTTGGTTGATGCTTGCGTTTATGACTCCTAATATCTTTCCCAGGTTTTCTATATTCAGAGTGTTCATCTTTGTGTGGTTTGCTGTTGTTGTTGTTGTTTTTGTTGTTGTTGTTGTTGTTTTCTGTTTCCATTTTTACTTCCTGATGGATTTTTCAATTCCTCCAGCAGCTTGTTATGTTGTAATATAATTCGTTAAGGGATTTTTGGGTTTCCTCTATGAGGTCTTCTATCTCTTTACATCTGTTGTCTTGTATTTCTTTGATGGAGTTATTTATGTCCTTCTTAAAATCCTTTAACCTCATCATGTTCAGTGATTTGAACTACAAACTTTTCTATCTCTTTTCTGGTGTGTCAGGGGTATACTGGGCTAGCTTTGGTGGGAGAACTGGTTTCTGATGATGTCTAGTAACATCAGTTTATGTTCCTTAGGGAATTATACATGCCCCTCACCATCTGGAGTTAGCTGGTTTTGCTGTCTCTGAAAGTGGCTTGAATTCTCTCTTAGCCTGTGTGTCAACAGTAATGGGACCGTTGTTCTCTCTTGAATTATCTTGTGTGCCAAGAACTGTGGATAAATTTCAGCTATATGGAATAGATAGAAACAAAAGTATGCTGTAACAGACTGCACCTCTTTTCGTGGGTTCTGAGCACTCCAGGAAGTTACCTCTGAGAAGAAAAAGTCTTTCCTGTGCTCTTGAGTGTGTCAGCACTCCTGGAAGTCCATCTATTTCCTCATTGGATCTGGGGACAGAGAGCTGAGGTACAGGTTCAGCTCTGGGAACACAGCTCTGGGTCCTCTTGGTTTTTAAACTTTCACTGGAACAGCTCACAAAAGAAATTTGACTCCCTGATAAGTAAGTGCCTAGGAATCATCATCTCTCTGTCTCTTCAAAGATGGGACCACAAACATATGGCAGCTGGCATTTTCACATGGATGCTGTGAATTAAACTTAGAATCCCATTCTTTCATGTCAAATGTATTCCCAGCTGAGATAATTGTTCAGTGAACAAAGTATTGTTTTGAATATGACAGAGACTATCTGTGACAAATTAAAATGTTTAGGCAATGTCAACTAGGTCATTGAATTGAAGAACTCACATAATTACTACATGATGGTCTAACCAATGCACGGGATGCATATTCATTAAAATGAAGAATAGTATAAAGTTTATTTATGCAACTTACTGAATCATGTAATAAATAATAAGTCTCCACTAATGTACCATGTCCATAATAGTGTATAGATTAGGAATGAATAGAAAGTATTATGAACTTTCTTCTATAAAGATTGCATTATAGTACAAGAAAAAGAAAAAAATGAATGCATAAATCAGTGTGTTGGAGTTGATAGTATGCAAGTAGTTGAAGAATCTATTTTAGAAATAAGGTCATGGAGATTGTCATGAGGAAGTGACATTTAAGTTAAATTAGATGAAAAATAATTGATCTATATTTTGGGCAAAATTACAGTAAATATAAGGATGATAAGAGGACAAAGACCTTGACATATCCAAAAAGTAAATATGAGAGTAGTTTGTATTGATTAAGAGATAGAAGAACGGTCCAAATAAAGCTGAATCTCAGGCAATGTCTCATATGGGAATATAGAAACAATGTTAGACATATAATTTTTATTTACTGAAAATGTCTTAGAAATCATTGTATAGTTTTAAATAAGTTTGTTTAACTCACAATGTATATAGTAAGGGACTCTGGTTACTTATGAATTATGATATGATACAGAGAATGATTTTAAGGATGTTTTTGAAGTCTATCTGGAAGTAGTGTCAATGATAATGAAAAAGAGTCATATCAGAGAGCTATGATGGAAATTGTTGTGTTTGGTAGTAGAATGAGGGTGGGTTGGTAGGAAGAAAAGAAACCAATGACTTTTTTTGAAAATGAAAAGATGTTGGTGTTATTTACTCTGATGTGGAATGTTTCATGATAAGTGGATTTAGGAGAATTATAAAGGAATTTATTTTAGACCCTTGAAGATGCTTGAAAGAACCTCTAACTCACTAGACATTCCTACTTACTGTTCATGGTTTGTTGATTTAAACCATTACTCAGACCATTATTAGCTGTTATATAAAAAAACTTACATTACTATCTGTATTTTTTCAAGGTGTATCTGGGAGTACTTATTTAATTAAGAGCAAACCTATAATTATACTACATGCTTATTTAGTATATTCAGACAAATTATTTGCCCATTTACTTACTACAAACATTTTGTATTGCAATTAGAATTTAATCCAAGTTTATTGGTGCTGACACACTGTTTGATTAGAATATAATAGCTCATGAATGTGAATTTCACAGAAAGAAATCATTTGCTCAGATTTTGTAAACTTACAAACCCTAGAAGAGTAAAAACATGTAATAAATTCTATCTCTTCTACTTTTAATCTTTAGTATTTTAGTGTGTTATGATATACATGCAAAAATTCCTAACCCAGATGATTTTAACTATAATATCCAGTACTATTAAACATATCAATAGTATTTTACAAATATGAATAATCTATGCTTTCAGAAAATTTTCATCAAAGGAGCAAGAAATTCTTCATAACTTCAACACAACATGGCCTTTGGGAACAGAATAAAACACAAATAAGGAAAGGCGGAAAATGATTGACACATGCACTGTTCTTGGTTTGAAATTTAACAATCATGCTAGTTATAGGATACAGCTTTGAAATTCGAGTCAATGAGAGGATGAAAAATACTGAGGAAGAGTAGGTAAATTGAATTCTTGCTACATGAACAAAAACACTGGATCTGAAGGTAAGGTACATTTTATATAATGACCCTCGTCTTCTGACACTATTTATTCAATGCTTTGGTATTTGTTCGTATATTATGTTCCAAAAACATATCAATGATTCTGGTTATTCTTAATTAATGAACATGCATTTCAGCTGATTTAATATTCCACATTATCTTAATATTCTTCTGTATTATTCAGTATGAAAATATAGATAATTATTTTGATTAGAGTAAAATTTTATTTTTTTATCTTATGAGAGAAGAAATTATTAATCAAGAATGGATATTTGATATTTTCTAAAAGATGTTAATAGAGGTTGAAACCGTATATATAAGATCAACCATTTATACCTTTTCCAAATGAAACTCATTGAAATGTCAGTACACATGTAGTACATAAATGGAATGATACATAGGAATAAAAACATCCCCTATGTATCCAGAATCATCTATTATCACCATGATGAAAGCCAATATTAGGAAGAGAAGATGGTACAGCCACTTTGCAGGAAAATCAGCTTCATTCAAAATGAAGATTGAGCTGGGAAGTGATTTGACTAAGTGTAGTTAAGAATAATGAAAATGCCCAAAAATTGCAATCTCACTAAGTGGTATTTCCTCGTTGCAGGAGGTATGTTGTTAGGGGTAGGCTTTGAGGTTTCAAAAGACTGAAACTATTTCAATCTAGTTTTCTCCACCTTCTGCTTATGGTCTGAGATGTAATCTTTCAGCAACCTCTGCCTGTTTATCTTTACTCTGATATCATCCATCACTGACTCTGATATTCTGGATTATAAGCCCAAATAAAGTATTTCTTTTTTAAAGGAAAGAATAATATAAATGAGTTTAATGTTATGAGAAGCAGACCTTGTTTACCTGATATGGTTGCCTTTTCCTTTCTTAGCTTGGGCCATCAAACTTCTGCTATGTTGAATGAGAAATCTCCATATTCTCTACTCTCACATATTGCAGTTTGTCACTTGGCCCTCAGGACCCCCTTATACCTGGGGCTGTATTTTTGTTCTTGGAAGTTAGGAAGTTTGGACTTCCTGACTTTGGAGGCAGGGTTAAAAGTAAATGGGAAGTGAGTGATATACATACCACAACTCTTCTATTTTAGTATGTAAATGGGGGTTATTAGAGGATGGGATTACTGAGGTGAGCATAAAGGAAAGGTGCTGCTTTATTTGAAATGTTTTCTTACCTCATTCTGTGCCCTTGTAAAGGACCAGTCTTATCTCTCAGGCCTGGCCATGTTCCTGTCACTCCTCACCTGCCTATCTCTTGCAGCTCTTAATTCTAGTTCCTACTTCTCACTCTAGGTTTCATCTTGACCAGATTTAGTTCATTTTTCAGTGCTCCTGCTCTGAAACGTACACAAGTTCTTTTTCTTTTGTTTTATTTTCAAACTTTCAATGTTTATATTCGTTTTTGTTTTACCTCTTTTATGGAAGCCTTAGAGGAGAATCATTCATGGATGTCTCTTTTGATTGGAATGAGAAAATAATGAAAAAAATCTTTTTTTTAAATTACAGGACATTTTCATGTCTAAGTTTTTCTCTTACATACACCTGCCATGCTAGTTTATCTCCCTGTCTTGTCCTTAGTCCTTTCCTCCCCTTGCTACTTGGATACTGCCTCTTAGGACTTACTGCAGAACCATAAATGCTGTCATACACAAGGGAGGTGTTGATTCTTCATCACTTTTCTAACTTTTTTTCTCCCTTCTCTCTTGATCTGTTTGAATAAATTTGGATCTCTGTACTCAATAGTATATTGCTATAGTGCTTGGGCCATGAAAATATCTGTTATTGTTGCCTTGTCATAGTTTTACAGCTCAGGTTTGGCCTAGTTACACTTTGGGATCTAAGTCCAAGAAGTTTGAGGACTTTAATAAAAACTTGTCAGGAGCTAAAAATACTTTTAAATGATTTCTTAATACATGACGCCTAGAAAACCCTTTCATAAATCATGGATAAAGCAATCTGAGATTCTTGTTTCTGTAAAGTACTTAAAAATATGAAAGGGAGAAAGGCCATGGCTTGCTCACTCTTGTCATTAGATAGGGCGCTCAGATATGAGTTTTCCTGCGATTTCTGGTTAGAACATAAAGATGTCTTTGGTAGTTTGCATTACCAGATTGCTTATATTAATTCCCCTTTTGCTATTGTTTTCGTTTTCTGTCTTCATTGTTTCCAATAGGACCATAGCTCCCCACTCTGTGTAGATAAAAGGTGGGTCCAGTACAGCTGTTATTGTTCTGGCACACAAACTACTTTTTGGGAACAAATGTTCACCATTGTATAGTTGACAGTGGTTTGAAATTCTTTCCTTGTCCTCAGTTTCTTGTAACAACATATTCTTTACATCTTCTTTAATTAATTGTATTGACCTCCCTGTAATCGTATTATGTATCTGTGTGTATGGAAGAAAGATTTTCTTTAAATATTCTGTGGTTTGTGGGTTTATTTTTCCATAAAGTATTTCCCAACACCACATGACCTCAGGCCATTACTAGGAATTACTGTATGCTGGGAACATTGGGGGAGGATAGTGTGAAATTAATCACTGTCCTTTGTTTCAGAGATTTTTATTTTTTAATAAGTAACCAATACTATACAAATAGCTAACTAACTCTTGTGTTCCCCTTCCTGTATGGCTGCTGGTGTAAATAAAATGCATTTTTTCATTGATAAACAATAATAAAATCTCATAAAGGCACAAACATACTTAAAGACAGAAAATATTCACAAAGGAAAATCCATTTAAAATGGAGATAAAATATAAACAAAATGAGATCAAAAGACCCATTCAGAAACATGATATTAAAAATGTCATTGTCAAGTTACAAATTTTTAAGATGAGATAATAATAATATATACTTAAGAAGAGATGAAAACCATTAAATGCACTGTGTGCCCAAAATGTTCACTCAAAATATAGTATATACCAAAGAATGGAATGGAGCTCTCATTCTTGCTACTATAGAGGCAAAATGGAAGAATTACTATTAGGCTAAACCCAACCTAGATTTCATAGTGCCAAACTATCAAGAAAGCTAGTGTTTCAAAAATACCACATTAAGCAAATATCGATAATAAAAACAAATATAAAAATAAGAAAGTATTGAAGACCAGCACTAGTCCATGATAATCTGATAGGGTGCATGGGATTATTTCAATATTCTGGTATCTATATGGACCTGTTTAATGACACAGTATATGGTAAGTTTGGAGAAGTTACTTTTAGATGCAAAGAAAAAAGGTATATTCTCTAGTTTTAGGATGAAATGTTATTTAAATATCTGCTAAATCCATTTGGATGATTATTTCTGTTATTTTTAATGTATCAGTTTAGTTTCAGTTGCCACAAACGGTCAATTGATGAACTTGGGTATTGAAATCTCCTACTATTATCGTGTTGGCGCCAATATATTCTTTGAGGCTTAGTGATTTTCTTTTGGTGAATTTAGGTGCCCTAGCATTTGAAACACAGTTGTTCATAATTGATAGTTCATCTTAGTATTATTTTTTCTTTGACAATTATTTTGTCCTTCCTTATCATTTTTGATATCTTTGGTTGAAAGTCAATTTTATTCAATGTAAGAAAGGCTATTTCCGTTTTATTTCTTGGGACCATTTGCTTGGAATTTCTCTCCAGCCTTTTACCTTGAGATAGTGACTGTCTATATAATTAAGGTATATTTCCTGTATGCAGCAAAATGTTCGGTCCACTTTATTTATTCAATCCCTTAGTTTATATATTCTTATTGGAGAATTAAGTCCATTGATGATAAGAGATATTAAATAAAATTTATTTTTCTTTTTCCTGCTATTTTTATTGTTAGAAATGGAATTACTTTTGTGTGGCTATCATCTTTTGGGTTTGTTGAAAGATTAATTCCCAAATTTTTCCTAGGGTGTAGTTCCTTTCTTGTGTTGGAAGTGTCCATCTACTATCCCATGTAGGGCTAGATTTGTTGAAAGATGTTTTGTAAATTTGGCTTTGTCATGGAGTATCTTGGTTTCTGCATTCATGGTAAGTGAAAATTTTACCAGATATCCAAGCCTGGAGATCCAGAAATAAATGCAAACACCTACGGTCACTTTATCTTTGACAAATGTTCTAAAACCATTTAATGGAAAAAAGACAGAATTTTCAAAAAATGGTGATGGTTCAACGTGAGGTCAGCATATAGAAAAATCAATTATTTAAACAAACTCACAGGGTGGGGGAACAAATGATCACATTGTTAGATGGTGACAAAAAATGAAAACAATCAATACCTCTTCATGTTAAAAGATTTGGTACAGATTATAAATTCAAGGTCCATACATAAACTTAGTAAAAACAATATTACAAAAAGAGTACCCAACATCAACATAAATGGAGAGAACCTTGAAGCAATTCAACAAATATCTGGGAATAGAAAAGGTTGCCCAATCTCCACTTACTTCTTTAATATAGCACTAGAAATCTTATTCACAGAAATTAGACAACCAAAGGAGATAAAGGGAATTCAAGAAGTCAAAATATCATGATTTGTATATGATATGATAGTATATTTTAGTGACCCCAAAAATTCAACCAGAGAACTCCTTCAGCCAATAAACAACTTCTGTAAAATGGCTGGATATAAAATTAACTCAAACAAATCATTACGCTTCCTCTACTTCAAGGATAAACAGGTTGAGAAGAAATTAGGGATATGACAATTTTCACATTAGTCACAAATAATAAAAAATACCTCAGTGTGACTCTAACCAAGCAAGTAAAAGGTCTTTATGACAAGAACTTCAACTCTGTGAAGAAAAAAAAATGAAGAAAATCTCAGATGGAAAGATTTTCCATGCTTATGGATTGGTAGAGTTAATATTGCAAAAATGGCAAACTTGGCAAAAGCAATCAACATATTCAAGGCAATTGCTATCACAATTCCAACTCACTGCTTCATAGAGTTAGAAAGAGCAATTTGAAAATTCATTTGAAATAACAAAAACCCCATGACAGAGAAAACTCTCCTCAACAAGAAAAGAACTTCTTTACTTTTTCTTTTTTTCTGCTTGTAAAGTTTATTCACCACAAGGGCACCCCTAAAGGAAGAAGCAGGAGCTGATATCTGATCTGTGTTCTTCTTGAAAGCCTTGCATCGTAACACAGCATAAGGTTAGCAAAAGGATGGGAAGGTTTGCTTTTCATTTGTGGAACATTCTGTGGCTTCGGTACCCATCTTTTTATGAGATTTCACTTTGTAGTGTTGGAAGAATTGTTCTGTGATATCATGAGATTGTGCAGAAAACAGTCCTTTTCTTTATTCCTGTAATGAAAGCAAACATTTATTGTTTTCAGTTCCTTCAGAGAGCTTGCTAGGAGACTAGATCAAGGAGGAACTTGGGAAGAGGGACTTAGATATGCAAAATATATTTTTGGTATTGGATTTCTTCTAGGTACTTTAGGGAACTAACTTCATAAGATTTGGAATATAATCAGAAAAGAGCTTGTTAAAGATGTAGAAAAGCACGTGGTGTGGTTGCACAGGCCTTTAATCTTAGTACTAGGGAGCAGAAGCAGGCAGAACTCTAAGTTCAAGGCCAGCTTGGTCTACAGAGAGAGAAAGAGAGAAAAGGTGAGAGAGAGAGAGAGAGAGAGAGAGAGAGAGAGAGAGAGAGAGAGAGAGAGAGAGAGTTTTCTGGTACTGCCAGGGATATAAAAGAAACACTGTCAAAAAAATGTTCAAGAATAAGTTCCGTATTATACAAAGAAAAAAATTCTCATTTTATTTTAGTAAGATGTTAATAATTTTTTCTTCATTCTAATGAAATGACTTAGCTATAAAATAATCTGAAGGCACCGAAAATGTAAGAAAAGGTGCTTTACATCACTATTCCCCTTAAACTATAAGTTGAATTTTTATTAAATAAACCTATGTAAATACACTTTGAAGGCTTTTCTGTGATTAGCTAAAGGGCTTTTACATTGTGAATTAAGAATGGTGAATTTCAGGCCAATCTTGAAAGGTCATCACTAAGGTGTAGAAGCATATTAAGCATACAAAATCAAATATAAAATTTTGCACAATAAAGAATGAGAACCTTTAATTGGTTTTCCTCTAATGTAAACACTTTCTTTTTGTTGAGTGAAGATTTTATGATTTGAACTAATTTTATGAGAAATACCACCTGCTTTCAGAAGATAAGAAACAGAGAAAGATGAGGAAAAACATATGCTAAGGAACAATGAACTGGGATAGAGTATTCTAGGTAATATATAGATCAATAAATTTGACACGTCTGTTACTGGTAAGGTGGGGACTTCATTACGCATATTTATGTACTTAAAAATGTTTTCTTTTCTTCTTAAGTTTGTATGGTTGCTCTGAAAACACTGGGTTTTGTGTTAAGTTCTTTGCATATTTAATGATAGTTTTGAAATATTATGTTATAATCAAAAGCCGTGCTTTGTACAAACTTTTTAAGCAACAAAAAAGAGAATTGTCCGCTTGAGTTTTATGAAGAAAGTTAGTATGTTAAACATGAATAAATTTTTCTGATATATGCCTTCTCTTCATATACCATGCTTATTGATGAATCCTTAGCACATAGGAATGAATAGTAACCATCTTAATATAGTTTCAGGATTTTATAGTATATTGTTTGACACGTGCATTTCTATTAAAATGCTATCACTTTTCTAATTCTCTTAATTTAACTGAAGAGGTTTTCCATAACTTCTAGTCCGTTTTCAATTAATTTAACAGGTCTTTGGTGTTATTATTGAATTTTATGACAGTATCTTCTTAATGTTCTTTATTTTTAAGGTAAATAGGTAAATATATATATATATAACAAAAATATTTTATAAAAAATTAAATTATTAGTGGAAAATCACTTAGTGATGGACAATTTTATAAACATTCTCTAAAGTATGAATATTCTACAATTTTAATTAGTATTAAAACATTATATATACCACAACCTTTATTAACCTTAGCATACACTGATCTAGTTAACATAACCACAAATTTTTATCTGTAAAATTTTTTTCTTAGTTTGTCAGTAATTAATCTTGACTTCTCTATCTGAGCTTTCTCATCATTATTCACAAAAAAATCTATTGTTGTTTTATTGAGAATAGTAAGGAATGTTCATTGATATGTAGATACATAAGAATATGACAATATACGAAATGGTATTTCATTAAGCCCTAGGAAAACTAAACTATCATGGTTTCAGGAAAATAAACGTAACTAGAAAATATACCGAGTAAGGTAGCAAAGACTCAGAAAGGCAAATACCATGTGTTCTTCCTCATATAGATCATAGAATCTCCTTCTAATATACTTGTATTTATGTGAAGCTGTGGATGGTTTGAGTTTATTTAACTGATATAGGTCGCAGACATTAGAAAGTTGGGTTTTAAACAGTGTGCCATGGAAGATATTGAACATGTGGGATATGGATGTAGATGTAAGAATAATGAAGTGAGACTAGTATAAGTGGTGAGGGACATAGGACAGGAAGGAATAAAGAACTTAAAAAGCGAGGATGAGGTTGAATGTCAACAAGAATAAAATAAGACAACCTGTTACTTTATAGGTTAGGTTAAAATAAATATTAAAATTTAAATCTAATACCATTATGTTTAATGCTATATACATCATGTTTGAGGAAAAGTGCCAGCAAGTGATATCAAAATGGAAATAATATATTTATCTTATTTGATCTTAGTCAAATTATCCATAATTATTTGGTAAAAACATCATTTGTCTGCCAAATTTATTGTACCACTTAAAAAATTGCCTGTGATATAATCAAACTTTATGATAGTAGACAATTTTATTATTAGGTCAACTTTTAAAATCTGTGATTTGATCTATGTTTTAAGTTTTTTTTACTTAAATTTGTTCCTCCAGACATTCACACATATTAAATTATCATTTTCAAAGTTGAATACTAATATAAAAATATGATCCAGCAGGGTTTTTGAAATTGCTCAATTATAAGTAATATTATCCGTAAACTACAGGACATTCTCCACTAAGCTCATAGATACAAAGAAGATACACAAGAAGAATGCCCCAAGTGCATATGATTGAGTCTCATGTAGAATGGGCATAAAATTGTCTAGGAGGCCGATTGAGGGAAGGAACTAGATGGGAGATGGAAGGAAGAGGAGAATGGATCCTGTGTGGGAAGGGAGAGGAGATATGACCCGATAGTCAGGAGAAGGAAAGGATATCTTGAACTTTTAGAGATGAGGAGGTAGGGGAAATCTCCAGGAAGAGAAAGAGTCCGGGATAATGAAGGTACGCACGAATCAATGGGGTTTACCGAAGCTGTGACTTACATTGGTGATATGGAACATTAAGAGGCCAACTCCTGTAGCCCGGAAGGACACCAGTGGAGGGATAAAGACACAAATACAACTACAAAACTTTCTAGGCAAAATTTTTCAAGCCTAAAAGAAATTTAGAACCGTATTCTAGGGTCTATGTTCTCCTTTGCTTTATTGATGGCTGGTAATTTTTGTATAAAATAAGGATTTGGGACATTATCATTAGAAGTAGGTATACAATATTTATATTGTTATATTCATGCTTTAGCTGGGCCCACTTTGTTGCCAATATCATTACAAAAATATAAAATTATAATTAATAATTTTTATAATTATAATTTTATAATTATAATTATAAAATTAGAAAACAGAATTTTTGAGTACACATTCAGGAATATATATAAAGTCCTCTTTCAAAGAATGTACAATAAGAAAATGTAATACAATATTCATTCAGTTTAACGTCTGGAGGGAAAATATTGGACTTTAGGAAACAGAGAAAACCTAGGAACTTGAATTGTATGTCACAGGAATGGACGTGGAAGTGAAATTATTATCCAGAATATTCTCCTCCACACCATGTTCCTAGATCTTTTTACCCATGCCAAGCCCCTGACCAACATTCTCTATTCCGAACATGTAAGTACTAATGAAGCAAAGAGAAGTCTCTAGCTTTAAAGATATATAATATGTAAAGGTTTCCAGTATGTCACAGGAGACACTCTTGGAAAGGGCACCCTCAAATCTGGTCCATGGGAAAGTTCAGTGAGTCTTGGGTACGTATTGAGTGGGATTGCAGAAGTAGTAGCCTTTATCTGAGCCTTCCACACATGGGAATCAGGTGCTGCGATCTTCTTAGAATCATCTGGACTTCCCTGCTTGATATGGTTCCTGGAAGTCAGAGCGTTTATGTAATCAATTTCTTCAATACAAAAGCCAGTTGTTGGGAAGGGCACATTTGTTCTTCTCAGAGCTCGTGGCTTTTACTCTTTTTGCTCTGAAGAAAAAGGTTCAAAGAAACAAAGGAAAGAAAAGTATGGTCTACTCAGCAGTGTAAACACCTCCATGCTTTGGATTCCTATTGTGTAATTTGTTCATAACACTGATATCTGGAGGAGAAGAGCTTCTAGTTGAGACTTCATCATCTCAGTCTTTCCACTAGTATTACTCTGCCACTTCACATTTACGAGTCAATATGTGTGATTACTTGACAGCTTTTACTTTCTTTTTTATCTTTCTTTTTTATTTTTAGCAAATTTTATTGTTTTTTTTAACGGGATGTTTCTATATTTAAATTTCAAATATTATTTCCTTTCTGAGTTTCCTGAGCATAAGATCCCTACACATTCCCATTTCCTTTTTCTCTAACCAGCCTTTCTCCCGCATGACATTCCCTTGAACTGAAAGATATACAAGGGAGGACAAGGGCTTCTCTTTCCAATGTTGATCAAAAATTACATCCATTGCCATATATGAATTTGGAGCCATTCCTCAGTCCATGTACTTTCTTTGTGTATTCGTACAGTAAGAGAAAGCCCTGGTTCATTGGCAGTGTTGTTCTTATGGGGTTGAAAGTACCTTAAGCTCTTCTAATCCTTTTTTTAAGTTTACCAAGAGCAGGTCCGTTTTTAGTTCACTGGTTTTTTACTAGCATTCACTTCTGTATTTGACATGCTGTATCATTGTCTCTCAGGAAAAATCTTTTTTCCGATTCCTGGCAGAATGCAATTCTTACCTTCACCTATCTTATCTAGTTAGGTTGGCTGGTATATATATATATATATATATATATATATATATATATATATATATATATATATATATATATATATATATGCTATGATTTGGTGGCTCCTACACCTATGTGGTTAAGGGGAAAGTTAACATGGGTTCTGCCCAACTATGTCAAGAATCTAGAATTCACAAATGACAGTTTCAAATAGTCCTCTTGTGTTTACCTATTGAAGTAGATAATTTACTGTTCCTCAAGCCATGTTTCTCCCTTCACATCATCCAATATCTTAGGATTGGCCTGAAGAAAGAATCATGGTGAAACATCCTAAACCCTCAAGTCTGCCCATGGGAAAACTGGAAGCTATGTAGTCTAGTACTGATATCAAATGGGAGTAGAGAACTGAATTCAACAGTGAAAAATGTCCTTTGCTTTCCTGATGTCTGGAAATTTTTTGATAAAATAAGGATTTGGGAGTTTATCATTTGTAGTAGGTTCACAGTATTTACACTTTTATAATCACTCTATAGCTGGAGTCACTTGTGACCAAATTCATTGAAGAAAATGGAATTGGCCAACAAAATTTTTGAGTACACATTGAAGAATATTTACAAAGTCCCTTATCAAACAATATACAGTAAGAAATTGAAATACAATATTCATTCTATTCAAGGTCTGTAGGTAAATGCTGACCTTTGAGAAACGGAGAAACCCTCAAATATTGAACTGTATGTCACAAGAATGAACCTATGATATATAGAATAAAAATATTATCTAGAAGAATCTCCTACACTCCATTTTCCTAAATCTTTTTTACCCATGCCATGCCCCTTAATAACTTTCTGCATTCAGAACATGTAACCACTAGTGAAGCAGAGAGAAGTCTCTCCTTTAGATAGATGGAGTACATAAAGGTTTCCTCCGTGTCAAAGGAGACACACCAGGAAAGGGCACCCTCGAATCTTGTCAATGTAAAGAAAGATGTTCAGGATGTAGGACATGGCATTACTCAGTGACATGACCATTAGGCCCTCCCTGAAAACTCTCTTGTAACCTGGAGAGCCCTGGCTTATTCTGTGATGTCATAACTGTTGTCATGATTGCAACTGTCTCTCAGATATCCTTCAATACCTCTAGGGTTTACTAATTGGCCTCTAATTCAGAGAAAATTGGAGAGTGATAACAAAGTGGATGATGAGATAGGATGGAGGAAGGAAGCTGGCCTTCTGTCTTGGTATAAAAAACAAGGAAGAAATATGTGGTCCTTTGGAAAGCTCAGTGAGTCCTTGGTAGGAATTGAGTGGGGTCTCTGAAGAGATAGCCTTGATGTGAGCCTTCCACATAAGGGAAATAGGAGTTGGGAGACTGTCAGAAGCTTCTGGACTTCCCTGTTCTTATGGTTGCTGGATGTCAGAGGGTTTATATCATTTATTTCTTTATTCCAAAACCAAGTGTTATGAAGGACACAGTTGATTTCCTGAGAGCTCATGACTGTACTGTTTTTGTCAAGAAGAAAAGGTCCTAAGGAAGAAGGGAAAAACAAGTATTGTGTCCCTAACTCAAGTTAAACTCCTCAATGCTTTGGTAACCTATAGGGCACTTTGTGTCTGACACTGATATCTGGGAGAGAGAACTGCTTCTAGTTGAGACTTCATCATCTCAGTCTTTATACTAGTATTAACCTGACTACCACTTCAGATTTCTGAGTCAATATGTGAGATTGCTTGGCAGCTTTCTTTTCTTTTATATCATTCATTTTTTTTTATATTTTAGCAATTTTTTCTTCTTTAAGTAGATGTTTCTACATATACCTTTAAAATATTTCCTTTCTCCATTTCCTTTCCATAAGATCCCTACCAATTCCATTACCTTCTTCTCTAACCAGCCTTTCTGCCGCATGAAATTCCCTTGAACTGGGAGACAAACTGTGGAGGACAAGGCCTCTCTTTCCAATGTTGCCCAAAAAGGCCATCTCAGCCACATGTGCATTTGGAGCCATAGGTCAGTCCATGTACTTTTTGTATGTTGGGCTAGTACGAGAAAGCTCTGGTCATTGGTATTGTTGTTAGTATGGGTTTGAAAACACCCTCAGCCCCTCTATCTTTATTCAAAATTTACCAAAAAGAGGTCCATATTCAGTTCACTGGCTTACTACAAGCATTAACTTATCTATTTGACATGCTATATCTGTGTCTTTCAAGAAATATTTATATCTGGTTCTTGGAAGAATGCACTTCTTACTTTCGTCAATCATATCTAGTTTTTTTGACTGATGTGTGTGTATATATATATATATATATATATATATATATATATATATATATATATATATTTGATGGCTCCAACACCTAAGTGTTTAAGTGGAATGTTAACATGGATTCTGCCCACCTATGTCAAGAACATAGAATTCACAAATGACCATTTCAAAATACTCCTTCCTGTTTTTATAAACCTATTTAAGTAAATGTTTAACTGTTCCTCAAGCCATTCTTCTCCCTGCCCATCATCTGGTATCTTATGTTTTGCCTTAAGATAGAATCATGTTAAAACATCCTAAAACCTCAAGTCTGGCCATAGGAATTCTGGAAGCTCAATAGTGTAGTACTGATATCAAATGGGACAAGAAACCAAATTCATTAGTCCATGTTGTCCTTTGCTTTCCTGATGTCTGGTAATTTTTTTTATAAAATAAGGATTTGGGAATTCATCATTTGAAATAGGTACACCATATTTACAATGTTATACTCACTCATTACCTGGGTCCCCTTTGTGACCAAAATCATTGCAGAGAATGGAATTTGAAAACAATATTTTTGAGTACACATGGAGGAATATTTACAAAGTCCCTTATCATGCCCAACCTCGACTAACAAGGAAGACATGACCAATGAAGATCTTCTTCAAGCAGTTTTACTCAGGAACCTTGATACAATTTTCAGACACTAGGGAACCCCGGAGCACACTTAAATAGCTAGTGCTGGCCAATCCCAGCAAGCAACGTGGGCCATGCCGGTAGGCTGTCACTATGCAGAAGCTAGCAGACCAGGCAGGGATAGACAAATAAGAACCTGCTTACTACAAGTAGAGCGCACCATTGGGAGGGTGGAAGGTGGAAACCAGTGCCATGTTTGAGGCGGACCAAACACCGCTGCCTATAGTTCCCCCTTTTATTTAATTAACCAAGCAGGCAAAGGAACCACTGAGCATGGTGACCCCCCCAACCACGTGTCTTAGGATCTACTCTTCATTAAACCAGTCTTAGGACAACTCATCTTCCACAAGTTTCCATGCCATAGATAGAAGGTAGGTTGCCCATCACTGTGCACAGTCACTCACACATACTCGGGCGTGAGGTACTACAAGGTCTTCTGAATGACCCTTAGACAGGCTTGAGGGGACTGTCCTGCTTCAATGGCTGCAAACTGTGTGCCACCTCTGAACAAACCTCATTCTAAAATAGAAACCACAGGCACACTAGGGAGACCAGCAGCAAGAGTCCAGCTAGGGTTTCCATACCCACCCATACCCTCAGATGATTCATAGCATTAACAATCCAAGATGACAATCTTGTAGCCAGTCTAGCATCTGCACGTGTGGAGTTCATCTTCAGGATGGCTACATGTAGCTGATCCATTTAGGAGTCGAATTCTCCTGCCCAATTGCCTTGAAGATAACGTGACAACTGTTTAACCAAATTAGAGGAGTGGGCTTAAAAGTCATGACGTATCGGCTTGAGTCTTGGGAACACCAGTAGTATCCCCCACCAGGGCTCTGTTTGAACCAGCATTTGGGTCACACCGAGGAGTGTCAGCAACAGCAGGATCATCATTCTTGTAGCACCTCCTGGTCAATCTTTCAGGGACCTACAAAGGATCTTGCAGATCCGGAGGAAACACACAAACAGACCCTCTTGCCCATGCCAACATGGGATCTGGTCCATGCTATAAGCCAGTGATCACATCTTTCCCTTTCACATAACTTTCAATGTGCCCGCCCGACACTGATGTCGGTCAGCAGCAGAAAGGCCATCATCATTCAAAATTAAAAAAAAAAATTAAGAATAAAAGGGGCTAAGGATATCTGTTCCTTGTGGCTTCTACCATGGCCTATTCCCCTTTTTTGTTTAATTATGCATTCCTTCAAGGTACGATGTGCTTGCTCAACAACACATTGATGTTGGGGATTATAAGGCAGGTCATGGCACATTCATCTGTTTATAAAAGGATTTGAAAGATTTGGCAGTTTATGCTGGGCCACGATCAGTTTTTAAGTGTTGAGGGTTTCCCCAAGCAGCCCAGGCTTAGAGGCAGTGTCCAACAACATTGGGTCCATTTTCTCCACTCGTAGGGGTAGCATGAATGACACCTCAACAAGTATCCACAGAAACATGAATGTATTTTAGGCTCCCAAATCCAGATATGTGAGTTACATCCATTTGCCAAAACTTTAGGGGCAAAAGCCCTCTAGGATTAACCCCTACACTAAGGGGATGGTGAAAAGTGATACACTGTTGACATCCTAAAACTATCTGTCAAGCATCTGCTCAAGACAAGTGAAACTTCTGCTCTAAGGTCTTAGTAAGCACATTAAATTGTTTATGAAACTGTTGGGCTTCATCCAATGATGAGCTTAGGAATATGAACTCCATTCGGGTACATCTATCCACAAGATCATTTCACTCACTGAGAGGAGCAGGCAAACCTTTATGTGCTCTAATATTTTGGACAAAAAACTTGTGACCTCTTTCTCAGATCAATTCCTGAAGTTCCCTCAGCAGCTGGCATACCGTGCTGCTAATTTTAATAGGGCTAACCACTTCTAATATCTTAACTGCATTAACATATATGACGAATCAGAGAGCAAATTAAAGCAAAGGAACAATTTTGTACACTTCCTGCACAATCTTGAATTCAATTATTTGTGGAGAGCCGGGTTGATATTGGCACAAAATTGTCTCTTGATGGTTAATCACATAAGCTCCACAGCCATTTTTGGATCCATCTGTAAAAATGTTTGGCGCCCCCTATATAGGAACACTGAAAGATCACGGGATGTTCTTTAAAGAAGGATAGCAAAGAGTGTTTTGGATAATGATTATCTATCCCTCCATGGAATCCACAGCATGATATAGCCCAATCATCCACAGTGCCACACAAGATCTTCATCTGCTGACCTGTATAGGGCACAATGATTGAGGTTGGGGAAACAACAAATTATTGTACGCACTGTTGGATCGCATTCAGGGCTAATCATGCAACTGCTGTATGGTAATACTCTACTGATCTAGCTGGAGAAGCCTTGGGATAAACCCAAAGCAGAGGACCATCTTGCCACAACAATACTGTGTGCTGCCTGTGGGTGGCTAGAATGCATAACACCCTCCTTCCATCGATGTAAAATTGTGCCTTGTAATCCTTTTTCAACCTTCTCTAAAGCTTCCTTTGCTTCATCAGTCAATTGTCTTGGAGATTACAAGGCCGAATCCACAACTAAAGTATTATACAATGGTTTTAATTCATTATTTGGTAATTTTAAATGACATCTGACCCAATTAATATCTCCGAGTAATTTTTCAAAATCATTAAGAGTCTTAAGATTATCTTTCCTCAATTCAACCTTCTGGGGGATAAAGGTATAAGGACTTAGTTTTGTTCTTAAATAATTTACAAAATTTCCCTTTTGTACCTTTTCTGGGGCAGTAATCAAATCCCCTACCTTCTAGCAATTTAACTAAATTTCCATATACTAAATCTAAAATCTCTTCATACTTTGCACTTAAAAGTATATCATCTGTAAAATTGGGTGCAGGAAACTTCTGTCTTATTGGGGCAATGGCATTGCCCACAAAAAGTTGACACACAGAAGGGCTATTGGCCATACCCTGTGGTAAAACTACCCATTGTAGTCGTTGATCAAGTTCTTCATGATTGCATGATGGAACAGTAAAAGCAAATCTTTCACTATCCCTTGGAAAAAGAGGTATGGAGAAAAAGCAATCTTTTATATCAATCACTACAACAGGCCAACAGTCTGGCAGAGAGGATAAAAGAGGAAGCCCGAGTTGCACTGGGGCCCATGATTTGCATCTGTTCATTAATAACTCGTAAATCATGCAACAGTCTCCATTTCCCTGACTTCTTTTTAAACACAAAAATTGGGGTATTCCAAGATAATACTGATGGTTTTATAAGCTTGGCACCCAGCTTTAGTTGTAGCAAACTTCTCAGAAGAAAGCAGCCACTGAGGAACCCAAACCGGCTCCTCTGTTTTCCAGGTAATGGGAACCCTTCTTCAGTGGCCCCATGGAAAAACCCAGGACCTGATTCCTTTCTCTCTGTTGGGCAGTTATAGGGTTAGTCATACCCTGCAGGTGTTTCCCTATTCCAATACCAGGAAAATAGCCAATATGTTTCATAATCTTTAGTGAAGTTTCAGAATACTCAGTGGTCAATTTGAAACCCATATCTTTCAGCAAATATCTCCCCCAAAGGGAAATGGGCAAATCCAACCCATAGGGTTGCATAACTCCTGAATGCCCTTCCTGATCTCTCCAACTCAGTTGTCTTGCCCTCATATCAGGAGCTTTTGTCTAATGGAGACCTTGTAATGTTTGAGATGAGGCCTGTACTGGTCTTCCAGAGGGCCAATCTTTCTTAGCTATTATACTTCTATCGGCCCCTTTATCCAACACTCCTAGGATCCTTTTACCATCTACCCTTAGCTCCATTACTGGGCGTTGGTTTAAACCCAAGGCTAAAAATGTAAGGTCGGGGACTGTGGAACGGAAACCATTCTCTCCTCTCCCTCTAGAGTGGGCTACAAATCTTTCATGAAGTCTAGGCAAAAGGAATATTTGGGGTATTCTGTCCACAGGGGAAATGGTAGCAATACCTTTCAGTGATTCTACCACGATCTTGACTACCCCAGTATAATCTGGGTAAATAACTCCTGGATGGACATGTAGTCCTTTTAAATATGTAGATGATCTCCCTATAAGTAACCCTACTGGCCCAGGTTCAAGGGGTCCTTTAAAATCAGATTCTATCAACTAGACCCCCATTCAAGGTGTTAGTACAGGTCTGCTGGTGGAGCAGAGGTCCAGTCCTGTGGAGCACTTAGTGGCTCACCTTGTCCTCTTGGATGGCGAAGGGACAGCCATATCTCGTGACTCTGTTATACGTCCTGACTCTCCACTGGCCCACATATTTGTAGGTCCTGGTGTCCTGGAACCGGCTGTCCATTTTTGGACCTGCTACACCAAAACCCGAGCTAAGAGGCTGCCCATTGATGTCTTTTACCGAGTGGCACTCATGAGCCCAATGGTTCCCCTTTTTGGACTTGTGGCACAGACCTTGTTGCCTTGGGCGTTGGCCAATTCCTGTACTGAATAGACTTCTCCTTTCTCAACATTGCATTTTTAGGTGCACCTGTTGATCACACTTAACACACACTCCTGAACTTCCTCCTTTTCTCTGCGTCTTCTGCATAACAGCATCCACAAGTCCAGCATTAGACAAAGGTCCCCTATTCCTCTACATACCTTCATCCAAGCTTCAAGTCCCTTATTCTTGTAAGGAATGATAGCAGCTCGACATTCCTTTGTGCACTGTTCATAGGCCAACTGTTTAATCAACGCCATAGCCATATCGGGGTCGCCAAAGACTCTCCCCGCTGCTTCCACTAATCAGGCTACAAAGTCAGATTATGGCTCCATAGGTCGTTGAAGGATCTTGATTAGGTTTCCACTCACTTCTCCCTTATTAGGTAAGGATTTCCATGCCTTTGTTGCAACTTCTTAATCTGCTGGTAAACCTGTCCTGGATACCCTGTCTGAGTATTGGCAAAGTGTCCCTGACCCAGCAGCATATCTCTATCCCAGACAGACTGGCTGCCCCTCGCCCTGCTGCCAAGTTAGAGTCAGTGTGTTCATTGGGAAACTCAATAAGACAAGTTCTCCAATACAAATACTGTCGCAGTCTAAGACAGGCCCTAGTAAGTTTAATCCAATCACTAGGAGTCATGCAAAATCTGTGTCAGACTTCAACCTAAGCTATGGTAAATGAGGCCATAATGCCATAAGTGTTACTGATTCCTTCAGGGACTTGATCACCTTAAAGTATAAAGGCTCATGATACCTTTGTTGATTAGCATCCACATAAACAGGATAGGCCAGATTCACTTCTGTGCGGACTGGCTCCCACACTTCTGGGCAGAATGGACTACCTGTTTGTTGCGTGCCCAATGTCTCGCAAGAAGAAGCCGTGGCAACAGGATTCCTCTGCGAACAAGCCTTTATTGTACAGCTCTCTTGAACAGGGACAGGGAGACCTCAAGCAGCAAGAGTGCTCACCTTATATAGACAGCAGCAGAGGCTATGCTAATTGTCCTTCAGGGATTGGTGGAGCATGAATTACCTCATTAGCATTGTGCTGCTCCCTCATTAGCATATTACTAGCCAATTGATGCCGGGTGAAAACCCTGCACATGTACAGTGCCGTTGTTAACCACAGGAGGACCCCTGCACCTGAAACTTTATTTTCTCCCTCTACAACTTTGCAGGGAGGAGGAGCTGAGTGTACCCTCCTAGGGAGTTCCTCCACCATTTTAGACTTTTTCCTTTTCTTCTTCTTAATCTGTTTCGTCTGTTTCTTCCTCTATAATTGTCTTTTCTGAGTCTGTCTCCTTTGTACCTCCCTGGTTTTCTGAACTTTCCTCTTGAAGCATTTCATGGGCAGCTTTCCCCTTCTCTATAGTTGCCTGACAACATTTTTGATCCTCAGGACAACTATGCAGTAAATGCCACACTGGATGGACCCCAGGTCTTAGAGTCCCCTGTTCCAATGCAAAATCAAGGTCTTTCCCTATTTTTTCCCAACTTGCCACAGTAAGATTACCAGAGACTAAGAACCAGGGAGCAAAGACATGGCATTCACACAAAATTCTCTCTATGGTGCTCCTTTTTATTTTTAGTTTCTTATGCTCAAACAGCTCTTGAAGAGCCAGAAAAATTGGATGAGACTGTGAGGTCCTCAGGATCAAAACTTTCTAGGCTGCTGTGACTTCCTAAGCGTCTTCCTAATTTCAGTTTGTTTCTACCGAGAACTTACTTTTTAACTACCCTGAGAATTTATAACCACTTATTTCCCACGGTCCTTATGGTCCCACCTTACCTTGGGAAATTTCCAGCGATGCCCCGACTGCAAGAAATTCTGATATCAGGAGGTCCCTTTACGGGTCACCACTTGCCATGTCCACCCTCGACCAGCATGGAAGACAAGAATAGTGAAGATCTTCTTCGACGAGTTTTACTCAGGAACGTTGATACAATTTTCTGACCACAGGGAACCCCCAAACCAAACTTAAATAGATAGTGCTGGCTAATCCTAGCAAGCCAAATGGGTCATGCAGATAGGCTTTCAAAATGCAGAATCTGGCAGGCCAGGCGGCATAGCCAAATAAGGAATAGTTTACTAAAAGGAGAGCTCACCATTGGGAGGGTGGAAGGCAGAAACTAGCACCAACTTAGAGTCCTGGCACGTCGCAGCTGCCTACAATTGCTTTTCAAGGAATTTACAATAAGAAATTCAAATACAATATCCATTCAATAAAAGGTCTGTAGGGAAAATACTAGACTTTGGGAAACAGAGAAAACCTAGAAAATTGAACTGTATGTCACAGGAAAAAATCTGTGACATACAGAATAATAATATTCTCTAGAAGAATCTCCAACACTCCATGTTCCTACATCTTTATTACCCATGCCAAGCCCCTGAACAAGTTTCTCCATTCAGAACATGAAACCACTAGTGAAGCAGAGAGAAATCTCTAGAATTAGACAGATGGAGTACATAAAGGTTTCCACTGTGTCACAGGAGACATACTTTGAAAGTGGTTACTGCTTGACATTTAATTCAGAGAAATTGGGGAGTGATAATAAAGAGGATGAAGAGATTGGAAATGGGTAGAAGGATGCTGGCCTTCTATCTTGGTATAAAAAACAAGGAAGAAATATGTGGTCCTTTGGAAAACTCAGAGAGTCCTTGGTAGGGGTTGAGTGGGATGGCTGAAGAGATAGCCTTGATCTGAGCTTCTATATAAGGGAATAAGGAACTGTGAGGCTCTTAGAAGCTTGTAGACTTCCCTGTTCTTATGGTTCCTGGAAGTCAAAGGGTTTATATCATTTATTTCTTTATTCCAAAAGCCAAGTGTTGTGAATGGCACAGTTGTTTTCCTGAGAACTCATGACCTTTACACTTTTTCGCAAGAAGAAAAGGTCCTAAGGAAGAAGGGAAAAACAAGTATTGTGTCACTAACTAAAGGTAAACACATACATGCTTTGTATACCTATCATGCACTTTGTGTCTGACACTGATATTTGGGAGAGAGAAGTGCTTCTAGTTGGGACTTCAATAACTCAGTCATTCCACTAGTATTACTCTACCACTTCAGATTTCTGAGTCAATATTTGTGATGACTTTGCAGCTTTCTTTTCTTTTATATCATTCATTTTTTTATATTTAAACAAAATTTATTGCTTTTTAATTAGATGTTTCTATATATACATTTAAAATATTATTTCCTTTCCCAGTTTCCTGTGCATAAGATCCCTACCTGTTCCATATCCTTCTTCTCTAACCAAACTTTCTGCCGCATGACATTGTCTTGAACAGGGAGACAAATTAGAGGGGACAAGGGCTTCTCTTTTCAATGTTGCCCAAAAAGGCCATCCTCTGCAGCATATGCATTTGTAGCCATAGACTACTCCATGTACTTTCTCTGATTATTGGTCTAGTTATAAAAATCTCTGGTTCATTGGCATCATTGTTCTTATGTGGTTTAAAGCTCGTTCAGTTCTTCTAATCCTTTTTTTTTTTTAAATTTAACCACATGTCTGTTTTCAGTTCACTGGTTTGCTACTAGCATTCACTTCTGTATTTGACATGCTGTATCTGTGTCTCCAGTAAATATCTATATCCAGTTCCTTGCAGAATGCACTTCCTACCTTCATCAATCTTATCTAGTTTTTTTTTTTTTTTTTTTTTTGGTCTGATGTATACATATATACTTTTGGTGGCTCTTACACCTATGAAGTTAATTGGAAAGTTAACATGGATTCTGACCAACTAGGTCAAGAATATAGAATTCAAAAATGACAATTTCAAAGAGACTCCCCCTGTTTTTATGAACCTATTGAAGTAGACTTGATTTTTCTCTTTTATTCAGAGCTGGGGAAGGAACCGAGGGTCTTGCGCTTGCTAGGCAAGCGCTCTCCATTGAGGTAAATCCCAAACCTGAAGTAGACGTTTAACTGGTCCTCAGGTCATTCTTTTCCCTGCACATCATCCAGTATCTTACGTTTGGCCTGAAGAAAGAATCATGGTAAATCATCCTAAACCCTCAATTCTGGCCATGGGAACACTGGACGCTAGAGAGTGTAGTACTGATATCAAATGGGACAAGAAACAGAATTCAATAGTCAATGTTTTCTTTGTTCTCCTGATGTCTGGTAATTTTTTGATAAAATAAGAATTTGGGAGATTACATTTGAAGTAGGTACACAGAATTTACACTATTATACTTACTCTATATCAGGGCCCCATATGTGACAATATCATTGCAGAAAATGGTACTTGAAAACAGAATATTTGAGATCAATTTCTGAGAAAAATTTATAAAGTCACCTAACAAGGAATTTACAATAAGAAATTGAAATACAATATTCGTTCAATTATACATCTGTAGGGAAAATACTGGTCATTGTGATACAGAGAAAACCTAGAAAATTTAACTGTGTGTCACAGGAATGAACCGGGGATTAAAAATATTATCTAGGAACATCTCCTACACTCCATGTTCCTAAATCGTTTTCACCCATGCCACGCCCCACAGCATGTAACCACTAGTCAAGCACAGAGAATTCTCTAGCTTTAGAGAGAAGGTGTATATAAAGGTTTCCACTGTGTCATAGGAGACATACCTATAAAGTGCAAACTTGAATCTGGTCAATGTAAGGAATGGTGTTCATCAGGTAGGCCATGACAGTTTTCAGTGACATCATTGTTAGGCATTCCCTGAAAACTCTCTTCTAACCTGGAGAGCACTAGATTCTTCTGTGATGTCACAAGTGTTGTTGTGACTGCAACTTCCTCTGAGATATTCTTTCAGTACTTCTAGGGTTTACTAATAGGCCTCTACTTCAGAGCACATTTGGGAGTGATAACAAAGACGATGAAGAGAATAGAAATAGGGAGAAAAAAGCTGATCTTCTTTCCTGGTATAAAAAACAAGGAAGAAATATGTGGTCCTTTGGAAAGTTCAGTGAGTCCTTTGTAGGGTTTGAGTGATATCGCTGAAGAGATAGCATTGATCTGAGTCTTCCACATAAGGGAATCAGGAGCTGGGAGACTCTCAGAAGCATTTGCACGTCTCTGTTCTTATCTGGACTTCTCTGTTCTTATGGTTCCTTGAAATAAGAGAGTTTATATCATTAATTTCTTTATACCAAAAGTCACGTGTTGTGAAGGGCACAGTTGTTTTCCTGAGAACTCATGACCCTTACTCTTTTTTTCAAGAAGAAAAGGTCCTAAGGAAGAAGGGAAAAACAAGTATTGTATCCCTAGTTCTGAATAAACTCCTCCACGCTTTGGATACCTATAGTACAGTTTGTCTCTCACACTGATATCTGGGATAGAGAAGTATTTGTAGTTGAGACTTCATCATCTCAGTCTTTCCACTAGTATTACTCTGAATAATACTTCAGATTTCTGTGTCAAGATGTCTTTTTACTTGGCAGCTTTCTTTCTTTCATATCATTCTTTTTTTTTATTTTTTACCAAAATTTATTGTTTGATAACTGGATGTTTCTATATTTACTTTTAAAATATTATTTCCTTTCCCAGTTTCCTGCCCATAAGGTTCCTACCCGTTCCATTTCCTTCTTTTCAAACCAGCCTTTCTGCTGCAATGCATTCCCTTGAACTGGGAGACAAAGTAGGGAATACAAGAGCTTCTTTTCCAATGTTGCCCAAAAAGGCCATTTTCTGCAACATATGCATTTGGAGCCATAGGTTAGTCCATGTACTTTCTTTGTAAATCTGTCTATTATGAGAAAGCGCTGGTCACTGGCATTGTTATTCTTCTCGGGTTGAAAGCACCTTCAGCTCTTCGAATCCTTTTTCAAAATTTACCAACAAGAGGTCTGTTTTCAGTTAACTGGTATGTCCCAGCATTCACTTTTGTATTTGACAGGCTGTATCTGTATCTCTCAGTAAATATTTATACCTGGTTCCTTGCAGAATGAACTTCTTACCTTCATCAATCTTATCTAGTTTGGATGGCTGATGAGTACAAATATAATTTTGGTGGCTCTTACACCTATTTTGTCAAGTGGAATGTTTACATGGATTTTGCCGAACTATGTGAAGAATGTAGAATTAAGAAATGACAATGCAAATAGATTCCATCCTGTTTTTATGAACCTATTGAAGTAGACGTAGAACTGGTCCTCAAGCCATTCTTCTTCCTGCCCATCATCTGGTATCTTACATTTGGTTTTAAGAAAGAATCTTGGTAAAACATCCTAAACCCTCAGTTCTGGCTATGGGAAAACTGGAAGCTAGATAGTGTAGTACTGATATCAAATGGGATTAGATAACCAAATACAATAGTCCATGTTGTTTTCTGAGATGTGACCTCTCCTAGAGAAACAGTGGCATATGTGAGAGGTCTGAGACACTCATGTGCAGATAAGGAGGTTCTAGACATCGTTGTGTAACTGTGTAAGTTCCAAGAAAAATTCCCTCTGCAGGAAAAATGGAAAGAGACTTTCATATTGAAGTATTGAAGTGTCAGGTTCCCTACCCTGCTTGATAGGCAAAACAGGTTCCAAGGCCCCTTCAGGAGATAAGGTAAAATTGAAAGGCTTTTAGGTATTTGGCAGGTGTTCTGGGTCAGTTTGTGGGTATAAAGAAGGACTGGAAACCCTTTGTGCATATTTGGAAGAGTGTGTAGCATCTTCTGTAGTTGGGGAAGATGGCTGATCTTGAGGAGATTAAGAAGTTCCTATAGTCATCTGTGAAGTTTGCGGAGGTCATATCCATTCTTTCCACAAATGGAATCCAAGGAATCCCTTTCCTCAGATGTCAAGGATGCTACAGACACTGGTGTTTGCGTATCATGTTCCCCTACTCCTCGTTCATATATGGTTGGATCCATAACCTTCTCTACATATGCAATATGTCCTAGAACATCTTTTGTACACGTGTTGCGTCCACAAGCCATTTCTAAATATGTGGCTGTGGGTAGAATTCCTTTTGAAGATGTTTCTTGTCCTGCAGTCTCTTTTTGAGATAGAGTACTACTCAGAGAATCATGCTCAGTTTTGGGAAATTCTAGCATCTCTGATGTACATGTGGAAAATTTTGGAGCCCCTCTTTTCAGGACAGAATGACATAGAGTCCCCTGAGGAGGAAGGGTATGTTTTATCTTCTCTGTACATTGTATCGATATGGAGTCTGCATGACTCATTGACAATGTGTTATGATAAACTTGTCTTTTTTGGGCCTGATGACAAGTCAGGAGGGTCCTTTTTGGTGGTAGAGGATATTTGAATATTTCTCTGTTTTATAGGGACATTGGAAGTACTGGGGGTGATGGTGAGGGTGCTAGATCATATTTTTTATGTGAAGAAGTCACAAGAGTTCCTTAGGTGGACTCACAATTTTCTAACATATCTTGTGTGGGTGTGAAACTCTCAAGAGCCCCTTCAAAAACTGGCAGGAATTCTTGATCTAATGGTGTACATGCAGAAAGTTTTGTCACTCCTCTTCTGTTATGTGTGTTATGAGGTTGACTTGAGGATTTGTGACTGTATTTTGCCCCCTTGGATCATAAGTGATGATTTAAGTCCTTTTTTAATAGTAGAGGTCTTTGAAGTTCCTCTTGGATTAATAGTGATTTCATAAATCCCCGTTGTCAGCAGAATCAGTTTTCAACTCATTTAACCCGAAGCAGATTGCATAAGGCACTTTGGTGGAGATGGGGGACATCTTTGAGTGTCTTTGTGAGTGGACAAAGCTCTCTGCCAAGTTTTGGCAGTTGGCGAAGGTATTAAAGTCTCATGCAGAGAGTGGGCAGGACTTAATCCATTTGTGGAATATGGAAATCATTGAGATTACCTTTAAGAGAAGAAGATGTGCAGACCATTTTGTTTGATGGGGCTTTTTGTACCTCCCCTCGACCAGAGGGGTCTTCTCCAACACATTTGGAGGAGAATTGGAAAGACTGGAGACCTGCAGGATAGGGAATGAACATTTGAAACTCCTTTGGAAACTCTGTGAGACAGAAGAGTGGACAATACTGAGACCTCAGGGAAGGAGAGACTGCTACCTCCGCCCACTTGTTCCCACAGGCCTAGCCCAAGAGGAAAGTGCATAGTGCATCTGGACACATGTATATAGAAGCAGTCAAGCTGCAGGAGCCCTGCAGTCCAAACTGCAACTGGATCTGAACTGGTCCTAACAGCATCCTACTCCCAAATCTCGTGTGGTGTGGTCAGACTGAGACCATCGGAGGGACATAAACCCCTGAGAATTCTGCTCACATTCCTGACTTAAAAAAAAAAAAAACAAAAAACACCTAGCTCCATCTGGGCCTCCTGTGCATAGGGACATAGGAGCAGTAGGGGCTGAACGTTTCTTCGTGCCTCTCATAAAGAACTGAAAGTCAGCCTGATTGATTCAGATTGGCTGTAAGCAAATAATTTTCTGTGCCTTGGAAAGGGTTTAAAATATTTTCATTAACTTTTGATATGAAATTAGTTAGGACTTTGAGAAAAGGGGGCAGAAAGACCCTAGAACGTATGTATTTAATTTTTTTTTTTTTTTGCTTTCTAGAGTCTAACTTCTTAAGTTGTTTGTACATTTTGAATATTACCCACTATCAGATAAAGGATTGGTAAAAATATTTTCCCAATCTGTTGGTTACAGCTTTGCCCAAATGATGGTGTCTTTTACCTTACAGAAGCTTTCGTGTTTTATTAGGTCCTATTTGTCAATTTGTGATCTTAGAGCCTACATCATTGGTGTTTTGTTCAGGAAACTTTCCCTGTGCCCATGTGTTCAAGACTCATCCCAACCTTTTCTTCTATTAGTTTGAGTGATTCTGGTTTGATGTGTAGGTCCTTGATTCACTTGTACTGAAGCTTTGTACATGGTCATAAAAATGGGATAATTTGCATTCTTGTACAAGCTGACTTCCAGTTGAACCAGCACTAATTGGAAAATGCTATGTATCTTCCTTTGGAAGGTTTTATCTCCTTTGCCAAATATCAAATGATAGGTGTGTGGGTTCATTTCTGGGTCTTCAATTCTATTCCACTAGTCCATCCATCTGTCTCTTTACAAATACCAAGCAGTTTTTATCACTATTGCTCTGTAATACTGCTTGAGTTAAGGAGTGATAATTCCTCCAGAAGTTCTTTTATTGTTGAGGATAGTTATAGCTGTCCTGGCATTTTCTTATTCCAAATGAATTTGCAAATTGCTATTTCTATCTCTATTAAAGAATTCAGTTGGATTTTTGATGGATATTGCATTGCATTGAATGTGTACATTGCTATTGGGAAAATAGTCATCTTCCCTATATTAATCATGTCAATCCATGAGCAAGGAAGCTCTTTCTATCTTCTGAGATGTTTCTCAATTTTTTTCTTCAGATACTTGAACTTCTTGTCATACAGATAATTCACCTGCTTGGTTAATCTCACACCAAGATATTTTACATTATTTGGGACTATTGTGAAGTGTGCGGTTTCATTATTTTCTTTCTTAGCCTGTTTATCCATTGAGGAGAGGAAGGGTCCTGGTATGTTTGAGTTAATTTTATACCCTGACACATTATTGAAGTTGTTTATCAGGTTAAGAAGTTCTCTGGTTAAACTTTTGGGGTCAATAAGTGTATACACTTCATCTGGCAAGGAAGACACGACATTGTCGGATTCTTCTCTACAGCCTTTATGGCAATACCACCTCTTTGGTGATACAGGGACCTCTAGTGGCAAAAGCACTTGCCTTCTATACACAACAGGCTGTGGCTATGCTAATTGTCCTTCAGGGATTGGCGGAGAATGAATCACCCCACTATCACCCCTGCTACTTTTCCTTCAGGTATTGGCAGCGCATGAATTCCTCATTAGCTTATTACCATCCCGTCAAACTGATGCCAGGGGCAAAACCCGCACATGTGCAGTATCTTTGGTCACAACAGGAGGGCACCGGATCACCTAATTACCCTACAGCCACCCTGGCAAGGAGACAAGCCTGTGCATATGCAATAAATCGTTTACTTCCAGACGGGACTGGATTTCGGCACCATTTATGCTTTACCTCAACGCTCCCTACACTGAAGTGTTGTTGAATTTTGTCAAATGCTTTCTCAGCATCTAATGAAATGACCATGTGTCCTTATCTTTGAGTTTGTTTATATGTTACATAACATTGACGATTTTCTGTATATGAAAACATCTCTGCATCCCTGATCATGATGGATGATTGTTTTTTAGATTCGGTTCACAAGAATTATATTGAGTATTTTTGCGTCAATATTCATAGAGGAAATTGGTCTGAAGTTCTTTTTCTTTGTTGGATCTTTGTGTGGTTTAGGCAGTTAACATGATCTACCTGTGTCTCTCAGGAAATATCTATATCTGGTTGCTAGCAGAATTTACTTTTTAGATACATCAATCTTATCTAGTTTTGGTGGCAGAGGTATATATATATATATATATATATATATATATATATATATATATATGTACATACTTTTGATGGCTCCTACAGCTATGTGGTTAGATGGAAGTGTAAAATGGATTCTGCGCAACTAGTTCAGGAATGTAGAGTTGAGAATTGACACAAATAGAATCCCTCTTGTCTTATGTTTCTACTGAAATTGAGGTTATACTGGTCCTCAAGCCATTCTTATTTCTACCCATCTTCTCTTATCTTATGTTTGGCCTTCAGAGACAATGATGGTAAAACATCCGACCCTCCAGTCTAGCAATGGGGACACAGGAAGATAGATAGTGTAGTACTGATTCCAAAAAGTGCTAAAAAAGTGATTTCTATAGTCATTTTGTCCTTTGCTTTGATGAAAATGGAATTAGAAACAATTTTTGAGTACACATACAGGAATATTAAAGTCTCTTTTCAAGGAATGTACAATGAGAAAGTGAAATACAATATTCATTCAATTAAGGTCTGTAGGCAAAATAGTGGACTTTGGGAAATAGAGAAAACCTGGGATACTGAACTGTAAGTCGCAGGAATGTACCTGGGAATAAAATATTATCTGGAAGAGTCTCCTCCACTCTATATTCCTAAATCTTTTCTTGCCATGCTAAGCACCTGACTAACTTTGTTCATTCAGAGCATGTACCCACTAATGAAGCAAAGGGAAGTCTCTACCTTTAGAGAGAATTAGTATGTAAAGGTTTCCACTGTGTCACAGGAGAAATTCTGGAAATGGCACCCTCAAATATGGTCATTGCAAGGGAAGCTGTTTAGTAGGTAGGCTATGGCAATTCTCAGTGACATCATCATTAGTCCTCCCTGAAAAATCTCTTGTATCCTGGAGAGCCCAAGCTTCTTCTGTGATGTCACAAGTGTTGTCATGACTGCAACTGCCTCTCAGATTCTCATTCAGTACCTCTAGGGTTTACAAAATGGCAACTAATGGGGGGTAAACAGCCATTTGGGAGGGAGAACACAAAGGATGAAGTGACCAGACATGGGGAGTAGGAAGCTAGCCTTCTGTCTTGGTATAAAAAAAGGAAGGAATACGTGGTCAATGGGTAAGCTCTTTAAGTATTGTGTAGGGGTTGAGTAGGTTCACTGAAGAGATAACATTTATCTGAGCTTCACACTTATGGGAATCAGGAGCTGGGAGCCTCTCAGAAGCATCTGGACTTTCCTGCTTGTTATTTTTCTTGGGAGTCAGACAGTTTATGTATTTCATTTCTTTATCCCAAATGTCAGGTTTTGGTAGGGCACTCTAGTTTTTCCAAGGAGCTCATAGCTTTTATCCTTTTGCTAAGAAGGAAAGGTCCTAAAGAAGAAAGTAAAGCAAGTATTGTGTCCTCAGCACAGAGTAAACTCCTGCATGCATTGGATTCTAATAATGAAGTTCGTGTCTGACACGGAGATGTGGGAAGGAGAAGTGCTTTTAGATGAAACTTAATCATATCAGTCTTTCCACTTGTATTACTCTGAATACCATTCCATGACAGTGACCCCTTAAAATACTGAATCAATTGGTGTGATTAGCTGGCAGATTTATTTTCTTTTATTTCTATCATTTTTTTTTAGTTTTTAAACAAATTTTATTGCTTTTTTAATTGGATATTTCTAAATTTACATTTAAAATATTATTTCTTTTCCCAGTTTTCAGACTATATGATTCCTTACCGGTCCCCTTACCCTTTTCCTATAACCACCCTTACCGCCCCTGGACATTTACTTTACCGGGAGCCAAACCTAGGCAGGACCAAGGGTTCTCCTTCCATTGTTGTCCAACAAGGTCATCCTCTACAACATACGTAGTTGGAGACATAAATATGTTCATGTACATTTTTTGAACATTGGTCTACTACCAGAAAGATCTGCTTCATTAGCATTCTTGTTCTTAAGGGGTGGAAAGCACCTTCACCTCTTCTAATCCTTTCTCAAAATCTACCAACAAGAAGTCCATTTTCAGTTCACTTTTTGTCCAATAGGGTTCATGTTGTGGTTTGCCCTGAAGTTATCTGTGTTTGATACTAATTCCAATGCCCCAAGGTCAGCTGCATAGTCCTGTACTCAGGACTCAGGTTACTTCACCAGAACCACCTGCCTATTGAATTTGTGAAGTATATGTGAGTGGCAGGAACAGGATAGAAGGAGGGTTGTCATGGGAGGAGAAGGAAGAATGGGCGGGAGAGAAGTTTGAAAGAAGAGGAGAAGACTAGAGGAAAAAGGAGAGAAAGGAAGATGACAGAGTGAGAAGCCATGGTAAGTGAATCTAAGATTTTGCTCTGTGTATTTACATGTTATTATTAATGTTCCTAAGGGATGGATGGTACCCAGATTTGTATGTTAAAGTGGGCAATTATATCTATTCTACTAGATCAAAGATTATTGTGTTGTGTGTTTTTTATGTAAGGGTTTGTGTATAGGAAAGTGTGTGGTGGCAAAAAACACTGTGCAGCCGAGGAGTGGGAATGTGTTTCCTCCAAGATATCTAGCAGAGAATTTCAGACATATTGGTGCCAGAGTTAGCAGGGTAACAGGAAATTTTACTTTTTTATTTTCATATTTTTACAAAACACATTCTTTTCTGTATATAATATGCTCTAGCTGTGTCTCTCAAGAAATATTGGGGTTGGGGATTTAGCTCAGTGGTAGAGAGCTTGCCTAGGAAGCGCAAGGCCCTGGGTTCGGTCCCCAGCCCCAAAAAAAAAAAAAAAAAAAAAAGAAATATCTATATCTGTTGCCTGGCAGAATGCACTTCTTAGCGTCATCAATCTTATCTAATCTTATCTTATATATATATCCTTTGCGTGGCTCCTGCCGCTACGTGGATAAGTAGAATTTTCACATGGATTGTGCTTATCTAAGTCAAGAATGTAGAATCCACAAAGGACAATGTCAAATAGACTCCCTACTTTTCTTATGAACATATTGAAGTTGAGGTTTCCCTGGACCTCAAGCCATTCCTCTCCCTGTCCTTCTTGTATCTTATTATTCCAGAAGAATGAATAATTGTAGAACAACCGCAAACCTCAAGTCTGGCCACGGGAACACAGTAAGGTAGATAATGCAGAATTGATATCAAATGGGACTAGAGAATCGAATTCTATAGTCCATGTTGTCCTTTGCTTGACTGATCCCTGATAATTTTGGGATAAATTAAGGATTTGGGAGTTTATCATTTCAAGTAGGTACACAATATTTACACTCTTATACTCATTCTATAGCTAGGCCACATTTGTTGCCAAAATCATTCCAGAAAATGGAATTGGAAAAAAAAAAGTTTTGAGTACACATTCAGCAATATTTATAAAGTCCCATATCGAGGAATGTACAATACGAAAGTGAAATAAAATATACATTCAATTGAAGGTCTGTAGGGAAAATACTGGCCTTTGGGAAACGGAGAAAACCTACAAAATTGAACTGTATTTCACAAAATGTACCTGGTTATAAAATTAATATCCAGAAGAATCTCCTCCACTCCATGTTACAAGATCTTTTCTACCAATTCCAGGACCTTGACTAAATTTTCCCGTTCAGAGCATGTATCCACTAATAATGCAAAGGGAAATCTCTAGCTTTAGAGAGATGGAGTAAATGTTTCCACTGAATCATAGGAGACAAACCAGGAAAGGGCACCCTCAACTCTGGTCAATGTAAAGAAAACTATTTAGCAGGGAGACAAGGGCAGTTTTCAGTGACATCATCATTAGGCCCTGCCTGAAAAATCTCTTGTAACCTGGAGAGCTTTGTCTTCTTCTGTGATGTCACAAGTGTTGTCATGACTGCATCTGCTTCTCAGGTATTCCTTCAGTACCTCTAGAGTTTAGTAAATGGCATCCATTTCAGAGTAAACAGCCATTTGGGAGTGAGAACAAAGAGGATGAAGAGATCAGATATGGAGATAAGGAAGCTTCCCTTCTGTTTTGCTCTAAAAAAAGGAAGAAATATGTGTGCTTCTGAAAGCTCAGTGACTCCTTGGTACGGGTTGAGTGATATTTCTGAACAGATAGCACTGATCTGAGTCTTCCACAAATGGGAGTCAGGATTTGGGGTCCTCTCAGAAGCATCTGGACTTCCCTGTTCTTCTGGGTCCTGGAAATCAGAGAGTTTATATCATTCATATATATCAAAAGCCAAGTGATGGGAAGGGCACAGTTGTTTTCCTGAGAGCATATGGCCTTAATTCTTTTTGACAAGAAGAGAAAGGACCTAAGGAAGAAAGGAAGGACAAGTATTGTGTCCCTAGCTCAGAGTAAACTCCTCCATGCTTTAGATATCTATTGTGCAGTTTGTGTCTGATACAGATATCTGGGAGAGAGAAGTGTTTCTAGTTGAGTCTTCACCATCCTAGTCTTTCCACTATTATATCTGTAACTACCATACCCTGACAGTGATCCATTAGATTTCTGAGTCAACATCTATGTTTGTGTTTAGCTGTCAGTTTTCTTTTCATTTATTTCTTATATTTTTTATTTTTACAAATTTTATTTGTTTTTTTAAACAAATAAATATGTACATTTACATTTAAAATATTATTTCTTTCAAGAGTTTACTACCATAAGATACCTAACTGGTCCCTCTCCTGTTCTTCTATAAACTACCTTACTGTCCTTTCACATTTATTTTAACTTTGAGTCAAACCAAGGGAAGGACCAAGGCCTTCTACTTCCATTGGTGCCCAAAAAGCCATCCTCTGCTACATATGCAGTTGGATTCATAGGTCTGTCCAAGTACAGATTTTGAATATTGGTTTAGTACCAGAAAGCTCTGGTTCATTAGCATTTTTTTTCTTTCGGTGTTGAAAGCTCCTTCAGCTCTTGTTATTCTTTCTCAGAATCTACCAACAAGAGGTCCATTTCAGTTCACCTGTTTGCCACTAGCATTCAATTCTTTATTTGAAATGCTCTAGCTGTTTCTCTCAGGACATATGTATATCAGTTTCCTGGCCAATAGCAATAGCACTACTTAGCTTCATCACTCTTATCTAGTTTTGGTGTCTGAAAAGAAAAAAAAAATATATATATATATATATATGGTGGTTAGGTGGAATGTCAACATGGATTCTGTGCAACTATGTAAAGAATGTAGAAATTGTAGAAATTACTAATGTCAATGTCTAATAGACTCACTCCTATACTTATGAAGGTATTGAAGTTGAGGTTTCACTGTCCCTCAGGCCTTCCTTTTCCTGCCCATACCCCTGTTTCTTTTATTTGGCCTTTAAAAGAATCATGGTAACACATCTAAAACTTTCAAGGCTGGCCATGGGACCACAGGAAGGTACATAATGTAGTACAGTTATCAAATTTGATTAGAGAACCGAAATGTATAGTCCATGTGGTCCTTTGCTTTATTGATGTATGGATATCTTTGGATAAAATAAGGATTTGGGAGTTTATCATTTGAAGTAAGTACACAGTATTCACACTATTATACTCACTCTATAGCCGGGCCACATTTGTTTCCAATATCATAGCAGAAAATGGAATTGAAAACAGTAATTTAGAGTACACATTCAGAAATATTTATAAAGTCCCCTATCAAGGAATGTACAATAAGAAAGTGAAATACAATATTCATTCACCTAAAGGTCTATAGCGAAAATACTGGCCATTATAAAACAGAGAAAACCTAGAAAATGGAACTGTATGTCACAGGAATGTACATGGGAATAAAAATATTATCCAGAAGAATCTCCTACACTCCCAAGTTCCTACATCATTACTACCCATGTCAGGACCCTGACTAACTTTCTCCATTCAGAGCATGTAACCACTGTCGAAGCAAAGAGAAGACTCTAGCTTTAGAGAGATGGAGTACATAAAGGTTTCCCCTATGTCACGGGAGACATACCTGGAAAGGCACTCTTGAAACTGGTCAATGTAAAGAAAGCTGTTTACAGGTAGGCCAGGGCAGTTCTCAGAGACATTCATCATTAGGCCCTCCATGAAAAATCTCTTGTATCCTGGAGAGCCCTAGCTTCTCCTGTGATGTCACAAGTGTCTGCAAATGCCTCTTGGATATTCCTTCAGTGCCTATAAGGTTTACTAATTCTCCTGTAGTTCAGAGGAAATATCAATTTGGGAGTGAGAACAAAGAATATGAAAAGCTCAGAGATGGGGAGAACAAAGATGGTCTTCTTTCTTGGTATAAAACAAAGGAAGAAATATGTTGACCCCGGGAAATCTCACTGACTCTTTGCTAGGAGTTGAGTAGGTACGTTGAAGAAATACAATTGATCTGACCCTTCCACACATGGGTTCAGGGGCTCGGAACCTGTCAAAACTAACTGGACTTCTCTCCTTCTAATGGTTCCTTTAAGTCAGAGAGTTTATATCATTAATATATTTATCAAAAAAGCCAGGTGTAGGGAGGGCACTGTCCTTTTCCTTACAGCTCATGCCTTTTTTTTTTTTTGCCCAAAAGAAAAGGGTCCTAAGGAAGAAGTGAAAGACAATTAATGTGTCCTCAGCTCAGAGGAATCTCCTTGATTATTTGAATACCTATAGAGCAGTTTGTGTTTGATACTGGGATTTGGGAGTGAGATGTGTTTATAGTTCATCATATCAGTCTTTTCGCTAGGATTACTCTGACAGCCATTGCCTGATTGTGACCCTTTAGATTTCTCATTCAATATGTATTATTCGATGGCAGTTTTCTTATTTTTAACTTAGTTAATATTTATTATTTTTAGCAAGATTTTTTTTGCTTTTTTAATTTGATTTTCCATATTTACATTTCAAATATTTTCCTTTCCCAGATTGCTTTCCATGAGATCCCTAACCGGTCCCCATGCCCTTCTTCTATAATCCCTCTTATTGCGCTTTGACATTCCATTGAATTGGTAATAATACCTAGTTTAGACCAAGGGCATCTCATTCCATTGGTGACCAACAAGACCATTCTCTGCTACATATGAAGTGGGAGCCATAGGTCTATTCATGTACAATCTTTGAATATTTGTATACTGCCAGAAAACTCTGGTTTGATGGCATGTTTTTCCTTATAGGATTAAAAGCTCCTTCAGCTCTTGTAACCCTTCTCAAAGTCTACCAACAAGAGATCGGTTTTCAGTTCACTGGTTGGCCACTACCATTCACTTCTGTATTTGACATGTTCTAACTGTGTCTCTCAGGATAGACCTATATCCGTTTCTTCTAATCATGCAATAATAAGATTCATCCATCTTATCTAGTTTTGCTGGCTAATATATCTATCTCTATCTCTATCTATATCCATATCTATATCTGTATATCTATATATCTGTATATCTATATATCTATATATCTGTATATCTATATATCTATAAATCTATATCCATATATCTATATATCTATATATCTATATGTCTATAAATCATATATATATATATATCTCATCTATATACACACACATACACACACACACACACACACATATATATATATATATATATATATATATATATACATGATATAGCTATGAATTTAGATGGCATTTTAACATGGATTCTGGGATACAAGATCAAGAAGATAGAATCCACAAATGACAGTGCCAAATAGATTCTCTCCTGTTCTTATGAACCTAATGAAGCTGAGGTTTCACTGGACCACACTCTATTCCTCATCCTGCACATCCTCCTGAATCTTATGTTTGGCCTGAGGAAAAAATCAGGGTAAAACATCCAAAACCCTCAAGTCTCGTCATGGGAATCCAGTAAGGTAGATAATGCAGAACTGATATCAAATGGGACAAGAGAACCGAATATTATAGTCCATGCTGTCCTTTGCTTTAATGATGTCTGGTAATGTTTGGATAAAATAAGGATTTGGGAGTTTATCATTTGAGGAAGGTACACAGTATTTACACTGTTATACTCACTATTGCTGTGCCCCCTTTGTAGACAAAATCATTGCAAAAAATTTAATTGGAAAACTGAATTTTTGAGTACACATTCAGGAATATATATAACGTCCCCTCTCAAGGAATTCAGACAAAATAATTAATACAATATTTATTCATTTGAAGGTCTGTAGGGAAAATACTTGCTTGGAGATACAGAGAAAACCTAGGGAATTGAAGTGTATGTCACAGGAATGGACCTGGGAATAAAATTATTATCCAGAAGAATCTCCTCCACTCCATATTCCTAGATCTTTTCTTCCCATGCTAAGCCTCTAACTAACTTTCTCCATTCAGAGAATGTAACCACTAATGAAACAATCGAAGTACTTAGCATTGGAGAGATGTAGTATGTAAAGGTTTCCACTGTGTCACAGGAGACACTCATGGAAAGGACACCCTAGAAATTGGTCAATGTAAGGAAAGCTGTTTAGCATGTAGGCCATGGAAGTTCTCAGTGACATCATCATTCGGTCCTGCCTGAAATATTCTTGTATCCTGGATAGCCCTAGCAGGTTCTGTGATGTTTGTAGAGTTGTCCTCAAAGAGACTGCCTTTCAGATATTCCTTCAGTAACTCTAGGGTTTACTAATTGGCCTCTAATTCAGAGTAAACAGCCATTTGGGAGGGAGAAGAAAGAGGGTCAAGAGAATAGAGATGGGGAGAAGGAAGCTGGCATTATATCTTGGCATAAAGAAAAGAAAAACTATGTGGTTCTTGGGAAAACACACTGGGAAGATGGCTTTTGTTCTTTTGTTCTATGGGTTAACCAAGCTAATGGAGAAGTTGCTGAACATCTTAAAGACCTTTGGGCAGATGATAAATATTCTAGATACTCCTTTTTTAGATTTTAATGATCCTGGGGATTCTATGGCTGATGGTATATGTTTCCCAGGAAGAGTGCTAGAAACAGATTGATTTTTTTGATGCTTTAGAAGACATGGAATTTTTCTGATACACTTGGGCTAATGGCACAAGGTATAAAAGAGTTTTTTTTCGATGTGGAGTTTCCATCAGAACTTTGGAAGTATAAAAAACGTTTTTGTATTTTTGAAGTCTAATTTTCACAATGACAAATTACTTTGAGGACCGAGAACAGTTTCTGTAACCCTAGAGAGGGGTGATGAAATTCCCTGAAATCCTAGGGCAGACGGTGAACATGCCTTTTTGGTAGAAGGAGGAGGTACTTGAGCATTTTGGGACAATATGGAATATCTAGCATGCCCTTGTAAGGATTGGCAACTTTCCACAATTCCTTCATCATTTTTGGAAAATTACAAATCCCTTTGGACATATGGAGAATTTGTGCGACTCTCCTGAGGAATAGTTGTACCTTTTGGTTTCTCTTTGGCAGCATAAGATGGCAAAGGATACCTTTTGGCAGAAGGGGTAAGGTTGAAACTGTCTTCGTTCGAGGAGAAATTTCTCAAGACTCCATCAGAAGGGTCAAATCTTAACCCTTTGTTTCTAGAAACTGGATTCCTGAGGTCCATTTTGGTAGAGGGAGAATGGTGACCATTTCTCCCCAGAGTGGACATGTGAAATAAATCTACTTGGGTAGATGGGGACAGTTGTAAAGCAAGCTGTTGAGATGCAGTAGATCCTAAGACATCCTTCTCAGATGAGGAAGGTCTTAATGTACCGTGTATACGTGTAGAAATACTGACTGTGACGTCAGAATGTGGTATAGGTATTAGAGCGACCTCAGAAGATGTGACCTCTCCTAGACCATCATGGACATATGTGAGATGGCTGAGAGCCTCATGATCAGATAACGATGTTTCTAGATATTGTTGTGTAATTGAGGAAGTTCCAAAAAAATTTCTTCTGCTGGAGAAGTGGAAACAGACTTTCGTGTAGAAGTGTCAGGTTCCATAGCCTGCTTGATAGGCAAAACAGGTTCCAAGGCCCCTTCAGAATATAAGGTAAAATCCAAAGTCTTTGATGTATTTTGCAGATGTTCTGGGCCAGCTTGTGGGTATAAAGAAGGACTGGAAACCCCTTGTTCATATTTGAAAGAGTGTGTAGCATCTTCTGTATTTGGGGAAGATGGCTGACCTTGAGGAGATAAGGAAGGTCCTATAGCCCCCTGTGAAGTTTGCAGAGGTTGTATGCATTCTTTTGCCCAAATGGAAAAGAAGGAATCCCTTTCCTCAGTTATCAAGGATGCTGCAGAAACTGGTGTTTGCATATCATGTTCCCCCACTCCTCGTTAACATATGGTTGAATCCATAACCTTCTCTAAGATAGAAAATGTCCTACAACATCTTTTTTTTGTTGTGTCACATCCACAAGTCATTTCTAAAGATGTGGCTGTGGGTAGATATCCTTTTGTAGATGTTTCTTGTCCCACAATCTCTTTATGAGGTAGAGTACTACTCAGAAAATCCTGCTCAGTTTTGGGAAATTCTAGCATCTCTGATGTATATGTGGAAAATTTTGGAGCCTCTCCTTTCAGGACAGAATGACCTAGAGTTCTCTGACGAGGTAGGGGGTGTTTTATCTTCTCTGTACATTGTATAAATATGGACAGTGCATGGCTCATTGACTGTGTGTTTAGATAAACTTGTCTCGTTTTGGGCCTGATGATAAGTCAAGAGGGTCCTTTTCAATTTTAGAGGATATTTGAGTAATGTTCTGTATAGGGACATTGGATGTACTGGGGGAGATGGAGAGTGTGCTAATCATATTTTTTATGTACAGAATGCACAAGAGTCCCTTGGGTGGACTCAGAATTTTCTACCACATTTTCCTTGGGTATAGAACTCTCAAGAGCCCCTTCTGAAGCTGGCAATGGTCCTTGATCTAAAGGTGTACATGCAGAAAATTTTGTCTCTGCCAGGGCTGGTATGTGTGTTATGAGGTTCACTTGGGGATTTGTGACTGTATTTTGTCCCCCTTGGAACATAAGTGATGATTTAAGCACATTTTTTAATAGTGGAGGACTTGGAAGGTCCTCTAGGTTTAATAGGGAAGTTCTGAAATCCCCTTTGTCAGCAGAATCAGGTTTCAAACTCATTTTACCCAAAGCAGATTGCATAACGCACTTTGTTGGAGATGGGGGACACATTTGACTGTCTTCGTGAGTGGACATAGCTCTCTGCCCTGCTTTGGCAGCTGGTGAAGGTAATACAGTCTCGTATGGAGAGGGGGCAGGACTTAATCCATTTGTGGATTATGAGAAATCACTGAGATTACCTTTAAGATAGGAAGTTTTGCAATCCTCTTTGTATTATGGGGCCTGTTGTACCTCCCCTTGACCAGAGTTGTCTTCTTCACCACATTTGGAGGATAAGTGCAAAGACTGGAGACCTGTAGGATAGGGAATGAACATTTGAAACTCCTTTGGGAACTCTGTGGGACAAAGAAATGATCACTAGCCTGAAGATGCAGAAATGAATGCACACACCTATGGTCACTTTGTCTTTGACAAAGGTGCTAAAATTATGAAATGGAAAAAAGACAGAATTTTCAAGAAATTATGGTTCAACTGGATTTCAGGACATAGAAGAATCAATTATGTAAATAAACTCCTGGGGGAAATAAATGATCATCTTTATAGATGCTGATAAAATATTTTGAAAAATCAATATTTCTTCATGTTAATTGTCTTGGAAAATATTAGGAATTCAATGCCCATACTTAAACATAGTAATAGAAAATACATAAAAAAAGTTGCCAACAACAAACTTACTGAAGAGAGACTTGAAGCACTACCACAAATATCACGAGCTAGAAAATTTTGCCCAATATCTACTTACCCCATCAATATAGTACTGGAAGTCTTATCCACAAAAATTAGACAAAAACATGTAGGAAAACGGAAAAATTTAGAAAGCAAGAACTTAAAATATCATGATTTAAGATGATGTGATTGTATATTTTAGACCCCAAAATTCCACCAGGGTACTCGTTCATCTGATAAACAACTTCAGCAAAGTGGCTGGATGTAAACTTAACTCAAACAAATCAATAGCATTCTATTTCAAGGATAAACAGTTTGAGGAGAAAATAAGGAAATGACAGCCTTCAAAATAGTCACAAATAATAAAAAATACCTCATCTTGACTCTAAACAAGCAAGTGAAAGCTCTGTAGGACAGGAATTTCAAGTCTCTAAAGAAAAATTTTGAAGAAGATCTCAGAAGATGGAAAAAATTCCCATGCTCTTGCATGTGCAGGGTTAATATTATAAAAGTGGCCATCTTGCCAAAAGTTATCAACAGATTCAAGGCAATCACCATCAAAATTCCAACTCAATTCTTCACAGAGTTAGAAGGAGCAATTTGAAAATTCAGTTGGAATAACAAGAACCCCATGATAGAGAAAAAGTTCTTCAACAATATAAGAACTTCTGGGGTAATCACTATTGATGACTTCAAGCTGTATTACAGAACAATAATGATAAAAATTGAACGGAAGGGTAAAGGGACAGTCAGGTAGATCAATGTAATATAATTGAAGGCCCAGAAATGAAGGCACAAACCTATGGCCACTTGATATTTGACAATGAACCGAAACCAACCAATGGAACGATAAAATTGTCCACAAACGGTTCTCATTCGACTGGAGGTTAGCATGTAGAAGAATGGAAATCAAACAATTCTTATCACCCTGTACAAAGATCAAGTCGAAGTGGATCAAGTATCTCCACAAGAAACATATAATCTAAAACTAATAGAAGAAAAAGTGGGGAAATTTACTGAACATAACACCAATGTCTTTGCTCCAAGATCAAGAATTGACAAATGGGACTTCATAAAGCTTTTGAAAATCATAGGGCACTGGAATTTGGAAAAAGGTAATAAAATAGGTTAAGAAAAAGATCTTTGCCAAGCTTCCATCTGATAGAGGGCTAAAATCTATCTATAAAAGTCTCAAGGAGTTAGACTCCAGAATATCAAATAGTCCTTTCAAAAATGGTGAATAGCACTAAACAAAGAATTCTCTACTGAGGAATATCAACATCCTTAGCCATCAGGTAAATGCAAATCAACAAATTCTGAGGTTACACAGCACACCACTCAGAATGGTAAGATAAGAAATTCACAACAGATTCTGAAAAGGAGGTGGAGAAAGAGGAACTCTCCTCCTTTTTTGGTCAGATTGCAAGTTGGTATATCCATTCTGGAAATCAGTCTTGTATTTTTACAAGCTGGCAATACTGAGACCTCAGGGAAGGAAAGATTGACACTTCTGCCCACCTGTGCCCACATCCCTAGCCCAAGAAGAAACTGCATAATGCCTCTGGACACATGAATATAGGAGCAGTTAAGCTGAAGGAGCCCTGTAGTCCAAACTGCACCTACTACCAATTCTCATGTGGGGTGGGGAAGACTTAGACTGTCTGAGAGGCAGAAACTCCTGAGAACTCTGCTCACATTCCTGACTCAAAAAAAAAAAAGAAAAAAAAAACCACCTAGCTCCATCTGGGCATCCTGCACATAGGGACCTACGTGCAGTAGGGGCAGGACCTTTCTCGCTGAGGCTCTCATAGTGAGCTGAAAGTCAGCCTGAGAAGCAACTTCAGGCCTTAGACCAGAAGTGAATCCTACTTTTTTCCTCTAAGTGACCTAAGTGGTGGACTCAGGACAAGCAAAGAAACAACATGTCTGGTACCAGGCACTTCCAGTTCCTAGCAAGCTCCTGAACCTTGCTGATCCCAGCCCAGAGCTCCCTGCTCCTAAACACTGTGGGAGAGAGATGAACACTCAGGAGTGTGGGCAATACTGAGCCTAGAAGGCACAGAGACTGCCATGTCTGCCCACCCATACTCTCATCTCTGGCCCTAGAAAAAATTCCATAGTGCCTCTGGACCCAGGAATATAGGAGGAGTAAAACTGCAGGAGCAGTTCTAGACTGTGAACTGGTCAAACCCCTCCCTGCTCACAAATCCTGAGGGTGGGTGAACTAGATCTTCAGAGGAGCAGATACTCCTGGGAAACCAGAGGAGACTACTTTCTGCCCAGATTCCTGACTAAAGAGGAAAACACCTTGGGCCTTCTGTGTCATCTACCCCCACAGAAGGACCTAGGAGATGTATGGGAAGTTCTTTCTGGCTCCTGCCCACAGGGAGAGATGAAAGCCAGTACACAGGAGCAATTGGACGCATGAGAGCAGAATACTCTGTTCCCATGACTGGGGAAAAAAACAAGTAAAACAGGTCTACAGCAGTCCTGACACATGAACCTACAGGACGGTCAAGCCACTGACAGAAAAAGCAAGACAAGCAAATTCCAAAGACAACCTGATGGCTAGAGGGAAGCACAGGAAATCAAACAACATAAATCAACACTACTTGTGTTCATCAGAGCCCAAATCTCCCACCAAAGCAAACACTGGATATCTAAACACACCAGAAAAGCAAGATCTATATTTAAGTTCACACTTTATCATGACGATGGAGGATTTTAAGAAGGTCATAAATAACTCCCTTAAGAGAATACAGGATAACAGAAAATACAGAAGTAAACAGGTGGAATCCCAAAAAGAAGGAACACAAATACCTTAAAGAACTACTGGAAAAACAACAAAAAAGGAGAAGGAAATGAATAAAAGCATCCAGGAGTTAAAAATGGAAATAGAAACAATAAAGAAATCACAAAGGAAGACAACCCTGGAGTTGGAAAACCTAGGAAAGAGACCAGGAGTCATAGATGTGAGAATCACCAACAGGATAAAAGAGATAGAAGACATAACCTAGTGAGCAGAAGTTTCCATAGAAAACATTGAGACAACTGTGAAAGATAATGTAAAACAGAAAAAGCTCCTAGCCCAAAACATACAGGAAATCGAGGACACAATGAGAAGATCAAACCTAAAGATAACAGGTACAGAAGAGAGTGAAGACTGCCAACGTCAATGGACAGTAATACCTCCAAAAAATTAAGGAAGAAATCTTCCCTAATCTAAAGAAAGAAATGTCCATAAACATACACAAAGCCTACAGAACTCCAAATAGATTGGACCAGAAAATGATATCCTCCCATCCCATAATAGTCAAAACACCAAATGCACAAAACAAATAAAAATATTAAAGGCAGTAAGGGGAAGATTAAATTACATATAAAGGCAAATCTATAAGAATTATACCAGAATTCTCACCAGAGACTATGAAAGCCAGAAGATCCTGGACAGATGTCATAAAGACACTAAGATAACACAAACGACAGCCCAGGCAACTGTATCCAGCAAAACTCTCAATTAAAATAGATGAAGAAACCAAGATATTCAATGACAAAACCAAATTTACACAATATTTTTCTACATATCCAGTAATACAAAGGACACTCACTGGCATGCCCCAACACATAGAGGCAAGTAAAATCATAGATAAAGCAAGAATTAATTTTCACAACAAATCAAAGAGAACCACACAATCCTAAAGTAACCACCATTTATGTAATTAAGAGAAAGTGGCCATCACTATTCATTAATATCTCTCAACTTCAATGGACTCAATTCCCCACAGAAAAGACACAGACTGACAAACTGGATACACAATGAGGATCCAGCGTTTTGAACTACAGGAAGCACACTTCAGAGACAAAGACAGACACTACCTCAGCATAAAAGGCTGGAAAAATAAATTCCAAGCAAATGGTCTGAAGAATCAAGCTTGAGTAGCCATTCTAAAATCATATAGAATCGACTTTCAACCAAAAGAGATCAAAAAGCTTAAGGAAGGACATCTCATATTCATCAAAGCAAAAATCCACCAAGATGAACTAGAAATTATAAATATCTATGCTCCAAATACATGAAAGAAACCTTACTAAACCTCAAAAAAAAACATATTGCACCGAAAATAATAATCCAGGAGATTTAATCTCACTACTCCCATCACTAGACAGATAACAGAAACAGAAATTAAACAGAGACATATACAGACTAACAGAAGTTATAAACCAAATGGACTTAACAGACATTTTACAATATTCTATCAGAAAACAAAAGGACAACTTCTTCTCACCACTTCATGGCACTTTCTCCAAAATTGATCATATAATCAGTCATAAAGCAAGCCTCAAAGGATACAGAAAAATAGAAATAATCCAATGCACCCTATCAGACCTCCATGGGCTAAGGCTCTTCTTCAATAACAATTAGGAAAGAACTACTCACATAAACATGGAAGTTGAACAATGCTCTACTCAATGATAACTTTGTCAAGGAAGAAATGAAGAAAGAAACTAAAGATTTCATAGAATGTAATGAAAATGAAGGTACAATATACCCAAACTTTTGAGAAAAAATGAAAGCTGTGCTAAAAGGAAAACTCATAGCTGTGAGTGTCTGTATAAAGAAACAGGAGAGAGCATATGTCACCAGCTTGAGAGCACACCTAAAATCTCTAGAACAAAAAGAAGCAAATACACCCAGGAATAGTAGAAGGCAGGAAATAATCAAACTTATGGCTAAAATCAACCAAGTAGAACAAAATGGACTATACAAAGAATGAACAGAACCAAAAGCTGGTTCTTTGAGAAAATCAACAGGATACATAAACCCTTAGCCAGACTAACAAGAGGGCACACATGGTGTGTCCAAATTAACAAAAAAGAATTGAAAAGGGAGACATAAATACAGAATCAGAGAAAATTAAAAAAGTAATCAGATCATCCTACAAAAGCCTAAAATCAACAAAACTTGAACATTTGGAGAAAAATGACAATATTCTAGAGTAATGCCAGGTACCAAAGCTAAGTCAGGAACAGAAAAAAATGTTTAAACAACCAATAACTGCTAAGGAAATACAACCAATCATTAAAAACCTCCCTAACAAAAAGAGTCAAGGATCAGATGGGTTTTGTGCAAAAATCTATCCAGAATTCATAGAAATTTTCATACCAATACTGTCCAAACTATTCCACAAAATTGAAACAGATGGAGCACTACTGAATTCCTTTTGTGAAGCCACAATTACTCTAATTCCTAAGCCACAAAATGACCCAACAAAAAAAGAGAACTTCAGTCCATTTTCCCTTATGAATATCGATGCAAAAATACTCGATAAAAGACTTGCAAAAAAAAGTCAAAGAACACATCAAAACAATCATCCCTCATGATCAAGTCGGTTTTATCCCAGGCATGCAGGGATGGTTTTGTATGTGGAAATCTTCAACCTAATTCATTATATAATCACACTCAAAGATAAAAACCCAATGATCCTTTCATTAGATGCTGAGAATGCATTTGACAAAATTCAACACCCATCATGACAAAAGACCTGGAATGTACAGGAATTTAAGGCCCATACCTAAACATATACAGCTAATCCATAGCTAACATTAAACTAAGTAGAGAGAAACTTAAAACAATCACATTGAAATCAGGGACTAGACAAGGCTGCCCACTCTCTCACAACTTATTCAATATAGTTCTAGACATCTTAGCCAGAGCAAGTAGACACTGAAGGGGGTCAAAGGGATATAGATTGGAAAAAAGAAGTCAAAATAGTACTGTTTGTAGTTGATATGATAGTATACTTAGTGACCTCAAAAAGTCCACAAGAGAATTAATGAGCCTGATAAACAATTTCAGCAAAGTGGCTGGGTATAAAAATAACTCTGCAGAAAAGCTAAGCAAGCAGAGAAAGAAACTAGGGATATGACACCCTTCACAATACCCCCCAAATAATATAAAATATCTCAGGGTTACCTTATACAAGCAAGTAAAAGATATAAGCATATGAGCAGAACCTCAAGTCTCTGAACAAACTGAAGCATACTTCAGAAGGTGGAAAGATCTCCCATGTCCATGGACTGGCAGAAATAATACAGTAAAAATGATCATTATACCAAAAGCAACCTACAGATTCTTTCCAATCCCCATCAAAATTCCAATCCAATTCTTCATTGAGTTAGAGAAAAAAATTAATAAATTCATCTGGAATAAGAAAAAACACATAATAGCTAAAACTGTCCTCAAAAATAAAATTACTTCCCTGGGAACCACTATCCATGAACTCGAGCAGTATTACAGAGCAACAGTGATAAAAACTGTATGGCATTAAGACAGAGGTAGGCAAATAAACCAGTGGAATAGAATTGAAGACCCAAAAATCAACCCATACACCCATGGTCACTTATTTTGTGAGAAAGGAGCCAAAACCATCAATGGAAAAAAAAAAAGATCGCATGTTTATAGAGTGGTGCTGATTCAACTGGGGGTCAACATGTAGAAGAATGAAGATCGAACCAGTGTTACTACACTGTAGAAAGCTTAAGTCCATCTGGATTAAAGACATCCATTTCATCACAGATATACTCAAACCAATAGAAGAAAACGTGGGGAAGCATCTCGAACACATGGGTACTGAATATAATTTCCTGAACAAAACACCAAAGACTCATGCTTAAGATCAAGAATCGACAAATGTGATCTCATAAAACTGCAAAGCTTCTGTAAGGCATAGACACTGCTGTTAGGACAAAACGGCAACCAACAGATTGGAAAAAAGATCTTTACCAATCCTACAACAGATAGAGGACTTACATCCAAAATATACAAAGAAACCATGAAGTTAGACTGTATGAGAAAAATAACCCTATTGAAAAATGGGGTTCAGAGCAAAACAAAGAATTCACAGCTGAAGAATATCGAATGGCAGGGAAGTACCTAAAGAAATGTATAATCTTTAGTCATAAGGGAAATGCAAATCAAAACAACCCTCAGATTTCACCTCACACCACTCAGAATGGATATGATCAAAAACTCAGGTGACTGCAAATGTGGCGAGGATGTGTAAAGAGATGAACACACCTCTATTGTTGGTGGGATTGGAGACTGGAACAAAAATTCTGGAAATCAGTGTGGAGTTTCCTCAGAAAATTGGACATTGAGATATCTGAAGACCCAGCTACACCTTTCTTGGCCATATACCCAAAAGATGCCCCAACATTTAACAAAGACACATGCTCGACTATGTTCATAGCAGCCTTATTTATAATAGCCAGAAGCTGGAAAGAAATCAAATGCTCTTAAACAGAGGAATGGACACAGATATATGGTACATCCTCACAATGGAGTGTCATTAAGAGATACCAAGTTAATATCAATGGAGAAAATAAAACTTTACTGGCTCTTTATCTGACGTATGGATCATATCTTTTAGACACAAAATACCTTATGCTTCATAAATAAAGTAATGCAATTAAATACGCTATATATTTGAATAAATGCTTAAAATAATGGCACAGTAATTATCAAAAATTACATGAAAAATACTAAACCCACAAATCATTGCTGAAGTACAATTACAAATAACAGTGTTTGTATAGTGTTGCTGGAACAAAGAACCCTGGTATAAGTTTGTTGGGTCTAAAATTTAATATAGTTATTAAAGAAATTAATATAAACCTGAAAACTGAAATTATTTGTGATCCAATAGTACCACTTTTGGAATATCTACCTGAAGGAATCTGTCTACTCCAGTTTTAATTCCATGAATGTCTTTACCTTCTAGCTCTTCACAATATCCATGTTACAAAATTGGAAAAATAAATTATATAGGCACTAGACCTTTATTTAACCAACAAAAGAGCAACATTATATCATTGGCATGGATATTGATGAAAATAGATATCATTGTGCCAGTTGAAAATTCAGAAGTATGAAGACAATTATCTAAATCTTATTAAAGTGGCCAACTGCTGTTTGTTTGACTTTGAAGCCTCTTCTATAGAAGGAAAGTCAGATGTCATGTTATTATCATGGTCACATTTTTCCCATGGTTCACATGGCCATAGAGAGGATTCTACTATTCCTGTTTTGCTAAATATCCATGTTGTCAAACTGCCTTCCAATTCTTATTGTTTTTGTCCATACATTACTGCTTTTATGAGCTCTGGTCAGAGAAATGAGTAGGTGTACTGTGCAGCAATTACTGTAGATTTGTGTAACTGGTATAAGTGCTAAGAAAGTGAGAAGAAGGGAGCTGAGTATAAGGCTAGGGAAACATTGCAGAAAAGGAGAAGGCAGAATTTGAGGAACGAGAAGATGAAATTGTCCCATCTAGACATGACACAGTTATTGGACCTATGGGCTCACTGCAACTACAGTCATATGACAAAGTCCTGTACATAATTAAGACAATCGATTAGGGAAGATCCAAGCAGGCAGTACTCAGTGAACCAATGGATTATAAAGAAAATAAAACAGGAAAACATAAAGAACATGAAGCTGAAAAGGGAATGTATCCAGAGAGTGTAGAACCAAGTTAAGGATCGGTGTGATCAAGGTACATTGTATACATGTATGAGGAATAAATAAAAATTCTAAAATAAAAAAATTTCTGAAAATATATTAATGATTTCTATATCCTATGGAAGTCATTTTTCTCAAAAATAGAATAGAGTATCCTAACTTTTTGTAAGTTGCAGAAAATTCAGTGAAAAAATTTAGTTACCTTAGTTCAGTGAATGCTGTCTGCGTTATGGAAATATCAAACTGAGGCTCATTAATCTGTACAGTTAACTTATATCACCTGTTCAAATAAAATAAAATGAAAAAAACTGCATAATGATCCACCAAAACCAAACTGCACACTAGAGATTGAAATCCAAATCGAAAAATGTCCTGTTCGTAACCTCAACAATTTTACTCTTTGAAACTCCAAATTCTTATGAATATAAAAGTTCTAACCTGATACTCAGCATATATTATGGTGTCTCTGTGACTTATTTGGTAAGACTTTTAGGGTGGCACATTGCCATCAATTATGTCATTCATTTTTAAAATCCTAGGACAACAAGAAATAAAATCCATGGGCTTTGGTTCTGACAGCCAGGGATTGCACTCTGTACATTATCACTTTATATTAATTAGCTAAACTATGAAAGGCAATTTGCTGCCTCACAAAATTATATTGATTCATTGCTATGGTTATGACAAGGGTTTCTTTTAAAAATAGAAATAAATTTCTCATGACAAATTTTACTTTCTCTTCTGGTGTTTTGTGGGGTTTTGATGAGCTTAAACCTCTCCTTCCCAACATAGCACTGACAATAGATTATTTCTCACTGTAGATCCTAGTCACACTAAAGAAAGGAAAAACACTGAATATAGTATGTGCTTTGTACTCTGTCCCAACAGATCGTTTTTGACCACTTCTTCATCATCTTCACCACTACCACCACCACCACTACCACCACCACCACCACCACCAACACCAACACCAACACCAACACCACCATCATCAACATCATCAACACCATCATTATCTAATTTACATGAAATTGAATTTGGAATTTTGATACACCAAAGAATGAAATGAGAAGTATTGTGCTTGAAGAAGATATATTAATGAATACTAAGTCCTGTACAGTCATTTTAATGTTATAAAGATATTGCAAAAGTTGCTTCAGATGATTGAATGAAATGCTAGTGCCCTATACAACAGGGTTTGGGAGTCCCTTAGTGAGAGAATGGTACTTTACAGCAAGGCCTTCATTATCAGATTTTGACTCAACAAATCTGACAACGAAGTGAAATTGTCCCAGAAATAGGATAGTGCCTCTCTAGAAACAGCTTTTATCCACTAATATGCATTTACTTCTATTTCTTAATTGTCATGTTGATATGGGCTTAGGATACATTATGTTCTATTTATTAATGATATTTTAGTATTACTTGGTTTAATTTTGAAAATTAAAAAGGAACATACCTATGCCATGATTGTATCCCATAGAACTTTTAATTTGATCTTGAAGAGTTTCATGAAAACTGAAGTATCGAAAATGTATACCTTCCCATTCAAAACTTGTAACATCCATCATGTGAAACTCCCACTGAACCTCTGTGGATTGATGTCTCTGAAAGCATTTAAAGACTCTCCTACTGCATTATTGCAACTCTACAGAAGCTTCACTCCCATATTGGCCGTTCCAGATTGGCTGTAAATAAATCATTTGCTGTGTCTTCGAAAGGGTTTTAAATATTTTCATTAACTTTTGATGTGGAACTACTTAGGACTTTGAGAAAAGGAGACAGACAGGCCCTAGAAAGTATGTTTTTAAAATTATTTTCTTAAAATTAGACTTTCTCTTGCAATATTTTTAAATTATGATTTCCCTTCCCTCTACTACCCCATTCTTCTATGCCTCTCTAGTCATCTGTTTCTACATTCTTCTGACTCTCAGTAGAAAATAGTCATCTATGGGATAAAAATAAAATGAAAGTTAATGAACTGGAGTAGAACAAAACAAGCAGATAGAAAAGAGCCAATGCATGCTACAAGAATCAGATACAGACACAGAGACCCAGACTTCCATTCACATACTCATGAATTCCATGGAAACATAAAACCAGGAAAAAATATATACACAAAACATACAGAGAAAAAATTAATAAATAAATAAACAAATAACAAAAGGAAAAAAACATTCTGAATAAAAAGTCCTAACAAGGATTTTCCAAAGATAATATTGAGTTCCCTTAGTGCTTTATATGCAGTCTACCCTTAAAATTAGTTTGGTTACCCAGTGAAATTGCCTTGGAGAAAACTAAGTTTTCATTTTCTAATGATAACCCATTGAAGATAACTTCCAGTTTAGAGAGAAGGTGAGATGCAGGGCTTGGCTTCTTTCAAGGGCTAATTAATAATTAAGGAGATCTGTGAGATGCTGTCCTCTGAGCATGATACATTTGTGGCACTCAGGAACTCACAATAGTTACATCTATCTGAACAGACTCTATACAATATTGATACTGCCTATTCAAAGGAACTAAGCGCAGTGCTGGAAATAGAAAATGATGTAGCTACGGGTGTCTTACCAGATGTTACATGTATAGCTTCATGCACATGTTCACAGAAGAGGCTCAGTTTATATCCAGGGGGTCATGAAGCAAAAAAGATAAAAGACATGCACGTTCTATGGGATTTGGTGTAAAGAGAGTATGTTGATTGGGAAAGATATTAGATTGAGAGTGTAGAGGGCTTCCATACATGTGTTGTGCAAGTGTGGAATTGTCAAAGAATAACTTGCTTTCTTAAAACTTTCAAATGTAACCACTAAGAACGGTTTGGCAGACATTCTTTCAAATCTACTCTATTTGTTTTTAAAATTGGGTCTCATAGTGTAGCTCAAATTGAACTAGAACTCCCAGTGTTCTATCTACTGCTTCCCATGCTCTTGTAGCAGGTTTACTCTACATTGACAAAATTATTGAATATGTGTAAATCTTCTGTTTATGAAGTTTGATTACATAATGCAATATTCTGTCATGTGTTTTTCTTTTAACAATATATCTTGAATACATGTGCATGGGGAATTTCTTCATGGAACATCATCCATTTAATAAATGGTAGTATACTTATTTGTTTAAATAATAACCTCATGGTGGCTTTCATATTATTTTCATTTTCATTAACTAAAGTTAGCTACAGAAAATCAGCATGGACACTGACTCAGGTGATTATTTACATTATATTTTGTATAAATTACAAAACACGTTGTTGGAATGATGTCAAGGCTGTTAAGTAATGTAATATTTGTATAAATACTGCCAATTTCCATCTCAGAGACTATAATAAATACATATAGTAATCAATTTTATGTGAAAGAACCCATAGTATACCATTCAAAATTAAATGAGACATATATTTTAAAAGGGTATCAGTCTCTGACTTCTGTCATATTTTGAATAGGGGAAGTATTGACGAAGTTGAAGCAGAGGGCAACCTGTATAGGAAGACCACCAGTCTCAAATAACCCGGACCTCTGAGATCTACCAGACACTGAGCCACCAACCAGGCAGCATACACAAGCTGGTCTGATGCCCTGACACATGTATAGCAGAGGACTGACTGGTCTGGCCTAATCCTTGAGAGCCTTGAGGCCACAGGGATTATGGTGTCTGGCAGGATTTGGGGAAAATCCTCTTGGAGTCAGGGAAGGAAGAGGTGGAATGGGATAAAGAACTCTGGGAGGAGACCAGGAGAGTGTACAATGGAAAGAATGTAAATAAATAAAATAATTTATAAATAGATTCACTTATAAATTCAAATGCTAGATTCTTTTTAACATCTACATTGCAATTCAATCATGAAGTTTAGCGTTTTATGCTTACTGAACTGTGTAAGCTTTAATCCTTAACTTCCTCTTCATACTATTTGCGAATTTTCTTTCTTATTACATTGCATCAATTCTGTTTGCATATGTAGAAGGCTTACTCTTTATAATTTGTGCAGAAAATAGATTTATGAATCTTTTTATTTTAATGATCTGTTATGTGTGAATGTCTATGTATAGATTTGTGCATATGAACACAGGTACATGGGGAGACCAGGAGCTGCTTTTGTAGATGGTCACAAGTGGCTTCATGGGTGTTGGAAACCGAACGTGTTTGCTATTAAGAACAGTAAGTACTCTTAACTACTAAGCTAATACTACAGTACTCACTCCATAATAAAATCAACCTATTTATAATTTTCTGATGTATTTCAGGGTATCATTGAACTTGAGACATCTTGCCACGTTTTAAGTGCTATGACTACATACAAGCATTATTTTTTTCCAGCTTTCTTTTCTTTATCATCTTAAGATGTGTTGGATTAAATATGTTAATATTATGCAGTAAATCCTTCAAATGTTTACTTACAAAACCTTGGGTTAGTGTCTGTTTCTTTCCTCTGCAATGACTATATTAATTTTACACCTTGCAGTTCTCTCTTTACACAGTCCATCTGATGTGTTTTTGCTTTCATATAGAATGAAATAAGAGCTTTTTAGTTGTTCTTTGAATAGTTAATGTACTAAGAAAATGTGTTGAATTTTCTATTTGAAGGGCAATACATTAATTTTTAAAATATTCCTAGAGTTTTGTTTTTTTCTTAGTATTATTGTTCTCATTAGTCTCATTATTAATATTCTGTGTAAGCTTTTATGTGTTCTGGTCATATAGTGAATATAGAAGTCTTCCAAACATATATGAGTAGGTATCTAATTTAGGTTCTTGGCTTTTCATGCCCTGAAATTTTATCTGCTAAACCACCTCACTGGAACACACTCTAACACTTTAAGGTGACATATAGCTCCAGGCTGCTTTTATATATACAATGTTTTCATCATTTGGCTTTTAATAAATATTTTTGATTATTCTAATATATTTTATTTTCCATGTCCACTTAGTAACTCTAGTATGCTTTTTTTAATATTTAATTATTTTAATCATAATTATGCATTTGATACCTAGTTAATGTAAAATTATCTTAGATACAATTGAATACATGCATTTAGTTACCTAAAGCATGAAGCTTGGTACATAATTTTGTTCATTATTACTATGCATTTGCATAAAACAGGATATTTCATAGTCACAATCCTGATGCCAATTTTACACAGTATGACAGCTAATAACTATCTGTGATTTTTAATCACTTAAAAGGATTTAGGATTATATTGTTAAATCTTATTTCCCCAACATCAAGTAAATAGATTTTATTTTGCTTCAATTAAGTAAATGTGCTATAGCAGGAAAATTTAATTTGCTTTTATTAGTTAAGACTAAATTTAACTTAATTTAACTTAATTTAACTTAAATTTAACTCCTGCCTATCAGAAAGTCAATATTCTATTACAGGAAGATGTGCCAGGCACTGGTCGAATTTCTAGTATAACCTGTAATTACAATCATCAGTCTTGTCAGTTTTAAGTTATTGTTCACAACATGCCTGGAGAACACAATGATCAACATGGCAGAATATCCACGATGGCAGGGCAGTGGCATAAATAGCTTGGTAATAGCAAAAAACTCTCTAATTTTGCTTAAGTCCTGTTCAATGAACATGGATGGTACTGGTAATTTACCCATGTGTAGAAGGCTATTGAAGCTGTGGTTATGGGGTAGAATGAAAAGCCCATTACTTACTTAAGCAAGTATCTTACCTAACAACAACCAAAGCCATGTGTCCTTATATACAGAATTAATTACAGTCTCTGCAACAAAGATCACAGGAAAAACCCCAGCCATTCAAACTGCAGGTTAGCAATTTCAAGTCCAGTCTCAATGGCTCTATCTACAAAATGTCACTTGATTCAAGGCTGAGAAACATTACAGAGGAGGGTGCGAGAAGATTGTAAAAGACTAAAGAGTACTATGAGATGGGTTCTCAAAGTAACACCAGAAATTACACTCATAATGTCTCACTAACATGACTGCCTATACAACAGCTGAGGAAGAGAGGGAATGGGGAAGAATTAAAGTTTAGTTTTCTTTCTGTTTCAACTCCTCCTCCTCCTCCTCCTCCTCCTCCTCCTCCTCCTCCTCCTCCTTCTTCTTCTTCTTCCTCTCTCTCTCTCTCTCTCTCTCTCTCTCTCTCTCTCTCTCTCTCTCTCTTTCTCTCTCTCCCTTATTGGTCTTAACCGTTCTACATGGTCATAAGAATGGGATATTTTTCGGTCCCCAGCTCCGAAAAAAAGAACCAAAAAAAAAAAAAAAAGAATGGGATATTTTCCCTTCTTCTACACGCTGGCTTCCAGTAGAACAAGCCCTATTTTTGAAAAACGCTATGTTTCTTCCTTTGATGATTTTATCTCCTTTGGCAAAGATCAACTGATAGGAGTGTGGGTTCATTTCTGGGTCTTCAATTCTATTTCATTGTCGATCTCTCTGTCTCTGTACCAACACCGTGCACTTTTTATCACTGTTGCTCTGTAATACTTGTTGAATTCTGGGTTGAAGATTTCCCCAGAAGTTCTATTATTGTTGAAGATAGTTTTCACTTTCCTGGCTTTTTCTTAATCCAAATGAATTTTAACATTGTTTCTTCTATCTCTATTAAAGAATTCAGTTGGATTTTTGATGGAGATTGCATTGCATGTGTAGTTTGCTTTTGGCACAATGGTCACCTTTACTATATTACTACTGTCAATCCATGAGCATGGAAGCTCTTTCTATCTTCTGAGACCTTCTTCAATTTCTTTCTTCAGATACTTGAACTTCTTGCATACAGATCATTCACTATCTTGGTTAAATTCACACCAAGATATTTTATATTATTTTGGACTATTGTGAAGTTTGTGAAATCACTATTTTCTTTCTCAGCCTGTCTATGGATACATTGAGGAGAGGAAGGCTCCTGGTATGTTTGAGTTAATTTTATACCCTGACATTTTTCTGAAGTTGTTTATCAGGTTAAAAAGTTCTCTGGTGGAACTTTTGGGATCACTTAATTATACTATCATATCGAGAGAGAGACCCAACAGCCTGGTCAGGTTGGCACTCCTGAGGCTGCAGAGCGGAAGAGACCACCAACTCTGCTCACCCCTGCCCACATCCCTGGCCCAAGAGGAAAGTGTATAAGGCCTCTGGGCTCCCGTGGGGAGGGCCCAGGAGCAGCAGGACACCTGCCTGAGACACCGCCTGAACCTGAAAGAAACAGACCGGATAAACAGTTCTCTGCACCCAAATCCCGTGGGAGGGAGAGCTAAACATTCAGAGAGGCAGACAAGCCTGGGAAACCAGAAGAGACTGCTCCCTGCACACACATCTCCGACGCCAGAGGAAAAGCCAAAGACCATCTGGAACCCTGGTGCACTGAAGCTCCCGGAAGGGGCGGCACAGGTCTTCCTGGTTGCTGCCGCTGCAGAGAGCCCCTGGGCAGCACCCCACGAGCGAACTTGAGCCTCAGGACCACAGGTAAGACCAAATTTTCTGCTGCAAGAAAGCTGCCTGGTGAACTCAAGACACAGGCCCATAGGAACAGCTGAAGACCTGTAGAGAGGAAAAACTACACGCCCGAAAGCAGAACACACTGTCCCCATAACTGACTGAAAGAGAGGAAAACAGGTCTACAGCACTCCTGACACACAGGCTTATAGGACAGTCTAGCCACTGTCAGAAATAGCAGAACAAAGTAACGCTAGAGATAATCTGATGGCGAGAGGCAAGCGCAGGAACCCAAGCAACAGAAACCAAGACTACATGCCATCATCGGAGCCCAATTCTCCCACCAAAACAAACATGGAATATCCAAACACACCAGAAAAGCAAGATCTAGTTTCAAAATCATATTTGATCATGATGCTGGAGGACTTCAAGAAAGACATGAACACACTTAGGGAAACACAGGAAAACATTAATAAACAAGTAGAAGCCTACAGAGAGGAATCGCAAAAATCCCTGATACAATTCCAGGAAAACACAATCAAACAGTTGAAGGAATTAAAAATGGAAATAGAAGCAATCAAGAAAGAACACATGGAAACAACCCTGGATATAGAAAACCAAAAGAAGAGACAAGGAGCTGTAGATACGCGCTTCATCAACAGAATACAAGAGATGGAAGAGAGAATCTCAGGAGCAGAAGATTCCATAGAAATCATTGACTCAACTCAAAAAAGATAATGTAAAGCAGAAAAAGCTACTGGTCCAAAACATACAGGAAATCCAGGACTCAATGAGAGGATCAAACCTAAGGTTAATAGGTATAGAAGAGAGTAAAGACTCCCAGATCAAAAGACCAGTAAATATCTTCAACAAAATCATAGAAGAAAACTTCCCTAACCAAAAAAAAGATATTGCCATAGGCATACAAGAATCCTACAGAACTCCAAATAGATTGGACCAGAAAAGAAACACGTCCCGTCACATAATACTCAAAAAACCAAACGCAAAAAATAAAGAAATAATATTAAAAGCAGTAAGGGAAAAAGGTCAAGTAACATATAAAGGCAGACCTATCAAAATCACACCAGACTTCTCGCCAGAATCTATGAAAGCCAGAAGATCCTGGACAGATGTCATATGGACAATAAGAGTATACAAATGCCAGCCCAGGTTACTGTATCCAGCAAAACTCTCAATTAACATAGATGGAGAAACCAAGATATTCCATGACAAAACCAAATTTGCACAATATCTTTCTACAAATCCAGCACTACAAAGGATAATAAATGGTAAAGCCTAACATAAAGAGGCAAGCTATACCTTAGAAGAAACAAGAAACTAATCCACTTGGCAATAAAACAAAGAGAAGAAAAGCACACAAACATATCCTCACATACAAATATGAATATAACAGGAAGCAATAATCACTATTCCTTAATATCTCTCAACATCAGTGACCTCAACTCCCCAATAAAAAGACATAGATTAACAAACTGGATACGCAACGAGGCCCCTGCATTCTGCTGCCTACAGGAAACACACCTCAGAGACAAAGACAGACACTACCTCAGAGTGAAAGGCTAGAAAACAACTTTCCAAATGGTCAGAAGAAGTAAGCTGGAGTAGCCATTCTAATATCAAATAAAATCAATTTTCAACTAAAAGTCATCAAAATAGATAAGGAAGGACACTTCATATTCATCAAAGGAAAAATCCACTAAGATGAACTCTCAATCCTAAATATGTATGCCCCAGATACAAGGGCACCTACATACGTAAACAAAACCTTACTAAAGCTCAAAATACATATTGCCCCTCACACAATAATAGTAGGAGACTTCACCACCCCACTCTCATCAATGGACACATCACGGAAAGATAAATTAAATAGAGACGTAGACAGACTAAGAGATTTCATGAGCCAAATGGACTTAACAGATATTTATAGAACATTCTACCCCAAAGCAAAAGGATATACCTTCTTCTCAGCTCCTCATGGTACTTTCTCCAAAATTGACCATATAGTTGGTCAAAAAACGGGCCTCAACAGGAACAGAAAAATAGAAATAATCCCATGCGTGCTATCAGACCACCACGGAATAAATTGGTCTTCAATAACACTAAGGGATGAATGCCCACATATACTTGGAAAGTGAACAATGCTCTACTCAATGATAACCTGGTGAAGGAAGAAATAAAGAAAGAAATTAAAGACTTTTTAGAATTTAATGAAAATGAAGGTACAACATACCCAAACGTATGGGACACAATGAAAGCTGTGCTAAGAGGAAAACTCATAGCGCTGAGTGCCTGCAGAAAGAAACAGGAAAGAGCATATGTCAGCAGCTTGACAGCACACCTAAAAGCTCTAGAACAAAAAGAAGCAAATACACCCAGGAGGAGTAGAAGTCAGGAAATAATCAAACTCAGAGCTGAAATCAACCAAGTAGAAACGAAAAGGACCATAGAAAGAATCAACAGAACCAAAGTTGGTTCTTTGAGAAAATCACCAAGATAGATAAACCCTTACCCAGACTAACGAGAGGACACAGAGAATATGTCCAAATTAACAAAATCAGAAACGAAATCGGAGACATAACTACAGATTCAGAGGAAATTCAAAAAATCATCAGATCTTACTATAAAAGCCTATATTCAACAAAACTTGAAAATCTACAGGAAATGGACAATTTCCTAGACAGATACCAGTTACCAAAGTTAAATCAGGAACAGATAAACAGTTAAACAACCCCATAACTCCTAGGGAAATAGAAGCAGTCATTAAAGGTCTCCCAACCAAAAAGAGCCCAGGTCCAGACAGGTTTAGTGCAGAATTCTATCAAACCTTCATAGAAGACCTCATAACAATATTACCCAAACTATTCCACAAAATTGAAACAGATGGATCACTACCGAATTCCTTCTACGAATCTACAATTACTCTTATACCTAAACCACACAAAGACCCAACAAAGAAAGAGAACTTCAGACCAATTTCCCTTATGAATATTGACGCAAAAATACTCAATAAACTTCTGGCAAACTGAATCCAAGAGCACATCAAAACAATCATCCACCATGATCAAGTAGGCTTCATCCCAGGCATGCAGTGGTGGTTTAATATACGGAAAACCGTCAACATGATCCATTATATAAACAAACTAAAGGAACAAAACCACATGATCATTTCATTAGATGCTGAGAAAGCATTTGACAAAATTCAACACCCCTTCATGATAAAAGTCCTGGAAAGAATAGGAATTCAAGGCCCATACCTAAACATAGTAAAAGCCATATACAGCAAACCAGTTGCTAACATTAAATTAAATGGAGAGAAACTTGAAGCAATCCCACTAAAATCAGGGACTAGACAAGGCTGCCCACTCTCTCCCTACTTATTCAATATAGTTCTTGAAGTTCTAGCCAGAGCAATCAGACAACAAAAGGAGGTCAAGAGGATACAGATGGGAAAAGAAGAAGTCAAAATATCACTATTTGCAGATGATATGATAGTATATTTAAGTGATCTGAAAAGTTCCAAGAGAGAACTACTAAAGCTGATAAACAACTTCAGCAAATTGGCTGGGTATAAAAATTAACTCAAATAAATCAGTAGCCTTCCTCTACTCAAAAGAGAAACAAGCTGTAAAGAAATTAGGGAAACGACACCCTTCATAATAGACCCAAATAATATAAAGTACCTTGATGTGACTTTAACCAAGCAAGTAAAAGATCTGTACAATAAGAACTTCAAGACACTGAAGAAAGAAATTGAAGAAGACCTCAGAAGATGGAAAGATCTCCCATGCTCATGTATTGGCAGGATTAATATAGTAAAAATGGCCATTTTAAAAAAGGAATCTACAGATTCAATGCAGTCCCCATCAAAATACCAATCCATTTCTTCAAAGAGTTAGACAGAACAATTTGAAAATTCATCTGGAATAACAAAAATCCAAGAATAGTTAAAATTATTCTCAACAATAAAAGGACTTTAGGTTTAATCACTATCCCTGAACTCAAGCAGTATAACAGAGCTATAGTGATAACAACTGCATGCTATTGGTACAGAGACAGACAGATAGACCAATGGAACAGAATTGAAGACACAGAAATGAACCCACACACTTATGGGCACTTGATTTTTGACAAATGAGCCAAAACCATCCAATGGAAAAAAGATAGCATTTTCAGCAAATGGTGCTGGTTCAACTGCAGGTCAACATGTAGAAGAATGCAGATCGATCCATGCTTATCACCCTATACAAAGCTTAAGTCCAAGTGGATCAAGGACTCCACATCAAACCAGATACACTCAAACAAACAGAAGAAGAAGTGGGGAAGAATCTCGAACACATGGGCACTGGAAAAAATTTCCTGAACAAAACACCAATGGCTTATGCTCTAAGATCAAGAATCGACACATGGGATCTCATAAAGCTGCAAAGCTTCTGTAAGGCAAAGGACACTGTGGTTAGGACAAAACGGCAACCAACAGATTGGGAAAAGATCTTTACCAATCCTACAACAGATAGAGGCCTTATATCCAAAATATACAAAGAACTCAAGAAGTTAGACCGCAGGGAGACAAATAATCCTATTAAAAATATGGGGTTCGGAGCTAAACAAAGAATTCACAGCTGGGGAATGCCGAATGGCTGAGAAACACCTAAAGAAATGTTCAACATCTTTAGTCATAAGGGAAATGCAAATCAAAACAACCCTGAGATTTCACCTCACACCAGTGAGAATGGCTAAGATCAAAAACTCAGGTGACAGCAGATGCTGGCAAGGATCCGAAGAGAGTGGAACACTCATCCATTTTTGGTTGGATTGCAGACATGAACAATCATTCTGGAAATCAGTCTGGAGGTTCCTCAGAAAATTGGACACTGTACTGCCTGAGGATCCAGCTATACCTCTCTTGGGCATATACCCAAAAGATGCCCCAACATATAAAAAAGACACGTGCTCCACTAAGTTCATCGCGGCCTTATTTATAATAGCCAGAAGCTGGAAAGGATCCAGATGCCCTTCAACAGAGGAATGGATACAGAAAATGTGGTACATCTACACAATGGAATATTACTCAGCTATCAAAAACAATGACCTTATGAAATTCGTAGGCAAATGGTAGGAACTGGAAAATATCTTCGTGAGTGAGGTAACCCAATCACAGAAAAACACACATGGTATGCACTCATTGATAAGTGGCTATTAGCCCAAATGCTTGAATTACCCTAGATGAGTAGAACAAATGAAACTCAAGACGGATGATCAGAATGTGAATGTTTCACTCCTTCTTTAAAAGGGGAACAAGAATACCCTTGGCAGGGAATAGAGGCAATGATTAAAACAGACACAGAAGGAACACCCATTCAGAGCTTCCCCCACATGTGGCCAATGCATATACAGCCATCCAATTAGACAAGATGGACGAAGCAAAGTATTTCAGGCCGACAGGAGCCGGATGTAGATCTCTCTTGAGAGACACAGCCAGAATACGGCAAACACATAGGCCTATGTCAGCAGCAAACCACTGAACTGAGAATAGGTCCCCTATTGAAGGAATCAGAGAAAGAACTGGAAGAGCTTGAAGGGGTTCGAGACCCCAAAAGTACAACAATGTCAAGCAACCAGAGCTTCCAGGGACTAAGCCACTACCTAAAGACTATACATGGACTGACCCTGGACTCTGACCTCATAGGTAGCAATGAATATCCTAGTAAGAGCACCAGAGGAAGAAGAAGCCCTGTGTCCTGCTAAGACTGAACCCCCAGTGAACTAGATTGTTGGGGGGAGGGCGACAAGGGGGGAGGGTGGGGACGGGAACACCCATAAAGAAGGGGAGAAAGGAAGGGGATGTTACCTGGAAACCGGGAAAGGGAATAACACTCGAAATGTATATAAGAGGGCTTGAGAGATGGCTCTGTGGTTAAGAACACCCGACTGTTCTTCCAGAGGTCATGAGTTCAATTCCCAGCAACCACATGGTGGCTCACAACCATCTGTAAAGAGATCCGATGCCCTCTTCTGGTGTATCTGAAGACAGCTACAGTGTACTTATATATAATAAATAAAATAAATCTTAAAAAAAAGAAAGAAATGTATATAAGAAATACTCAAGTTAATAAAAAAAGAAATAATAGCAATAATAATGGTAATGATAATAATCTGAACCAAACAACTATCCAAAATAGGCACCAAATACATATTCAAGGCCAACAACATAAAAACTAAGTATAAAAAAGATTTTTAAGATCATGGAATTCATTATCTCTTCTATGTGGTTCGCACTGAGACTATATCTCAATAAAGCAGAGACAGAATACGTCAGATATTCCGGAGTTTAATTTCCAATACTTGGTGAATGTTTTCATTTTCTGGTAGTCATTAGACAAATACTGTTGATTTTCTCATTAATTTGTTCTATGAGATCATTCCTAAAGTACTATGTTTTAGGAGTAGCTAAATATATGACCACAAGGATAGAGTATGGATACCTTTTCCATCATGAAATTGGTATACAGATTAGGCCACACTAGACACATCGAAAGGCCAATCCACATGTGTACCTCTGGCTTACTGGGAACAATTGTGAATCCCAAGACCCTGCAAATTTTAGTCATCTATCTCTACATATGGTTTCTGGGATTACAGGGTGCATCACGACACAAGAAAAAACTGTTTCTTATGAGTTGAAAAACACATTTTATTCTGAAAAATATATTAATTTTTTTCAAAAAGGGTTTAATGATACAATCATAACCCAATGTGCATGATGTTAACAAAACTGCAAATTCACCAAAAGAACAAAAATTTATTAAGAATGAATAACAAAACTTCCAACCAAACCAACAGTACTAATACCTGAAGCAAACACAACTCAAACCAAAAATAAAACACAGTAATTAAGCTAAGCAGAATTCTCCAGCCGAAGGTTTAGCACCACAGTCGTACCTTGCGGCTGGCCTTGGGAACATAGTGGAAAGGCAGTCAGTCACCAATTGTAATACATTTTAACAGGTGAATCTAGCTATGCCTTTTTGAGGCCTTTACAGGTCACAGTCTTCCAAAGCTAATATGAGACTTGTATAGAATTTGGTTTCTAGACTTTGAACTTCTCTTGATGGATTTCCAACAATAAAGTAGAAAATCCCTCATAACAAGAACAAATTAATCCTCTCAGACTCCTCCTGGATGCTCAGAAGCTCTTGATGTGCTTCAACATTTCTTTGAAACCCTCCCATGTTCATGTTCGGCATGAAGGTAATTCCAGTGTCTGAATGGAAACTCACTTCCCTTTCCTACCTAGGCTACAGCATTTACTTAGCTCAAATGTTTACACTCCTAAGGAGATAAACATTTCAAAAATTCATCCTCTCAGTGTGTACCACTAAATATATAGCATATATTTCTACCATTTCAAGTCTTCCTTATCCATATTTCCTGAAGACTTTAGCTTTCTCCATTTTAGTAACAGGTTCTGTACCCAGCAGTCCTTGGTTACATGCAATGTTTGTCCTTGGCTTTGAACCAGCTGCTCAGTCTTAGGACCTTACCCAAGCACAAGTTTCTCCATTTTTGAATTAAGTTGTTGCTAATACGATTTCTGAGGTTTTTCAACTTGAAGAAATCTCCAAACTCTTACTGTCCCTACAGTTATGTTTAGGAATGACGTGGTTCAATACTGCAATCATGAGACCTGAGCAATTGCAGTTTCATAAAATCAAAATTAAATCACTACACATCTCTGAAATGCTGTTTCAACATGGATTAAGTAGTTACTGTTTTCAAGTCATCCCTCTTAAACTTTAAAATGTAAGCATTACTCATGCACAGAATGCTTTCTCAAGAAAGGAGGAGGAAGGGGTTGGGGATTTAGCTCAGTGGTAGAGCGCTTGCCTAGCAGGAGCAAGGCCCTAGCAAGGCCCTGGGTTCGGTCCCCAGCTCCGAAAAAAAAAAAAAAAAGAAAGGAGGAGGAATTCTAAATTTTTCATTGAGTTTGGGTTTAACTTACTTGTGGAGAATACTCTTCATATCTTGGATAATTCCAGCATGCCACACACAGCACAGAGGAAGTCAATTATTTGTGGGTTTTGTGTGTGTGTGTGTGTGTGTGTGTGTTTGTGTGTGTTTGTGTGTGTTTGTGTGTGTGTTTGTGTGTATGTGTGTATCTGTGTATCTGTGTGTTTATGTGTGTGCATGTGCCTGTGTGTATAGTGTCTAGGTCACTCCACAGAAAATCATGCTACGTTTTGGAGAAGCACACTTATTCAATGATACCATGGCCTCCTCAGTTTTGTATGCCTCTTTAGCATACCTAATCACTTCAAATTACACCATTTACCTATACCTCTGGGGCAAAGACTAAATTCATAATATCCACCAATCTCCATAGGGATTCAGAGCTGATTGATAAATAATTTTTGGAGTCTTTAGATTCAAATTTTGTCCCAAAACTCATTAAGTATTTATTGTCCTCAAAACTCAAATCTCAGTGGTATTTTCGACTTTTGAGTTTCATGCCCAAACCTCATTCACTACATGCACTCCCTCCATTGTTGACAAGTTCAAGCTATGCTTTCCGAATGTCATGTTTGCTGTGACTACCTAGTTATACAGACATGTGATAGGCAAGTGAGTTCTAATATATGCCCTTTCAAGGATCTTTGCCTGAGACACAAAGGAAGACTTTCTATCACTATCCTTCTAACCCAGAGATATCACTGATCTATTGTATTTTTTACTACCTTCATGCATGAATAGTGAAGAGTCAATTCTCAAACACAGCCCACAAATGGTCCTCACCACCTTAGGTAGCACACTCAAAATGACAAAGAAGAAAATAAACTGAGAACATAGTTCAGAATGCTTGTCAGTGATGCGATGATTCGACACAGTTAATCCATCTCAGGGACATCTCCCGTAGATAAATGAACAATTTCTCCTATTTCTTCATCTATTCCTCCTGATTAGTAATATTGGAGGGTTGGGATGATGTCTTCCCAGTAGGCCAGGAACATAGATAAATACAATTAAGCAAAGACTTGGGGAAGATCCACAAACTACAACAGTTTGAATAGGGGAGTAAAAAATACAGAAAAGTTTTAAATCTGATAAAAACTTCCCTCAGAGGCTCAAAAATAGCTTTTTTTAGCCGTGAGGGTGGTTATGATGTGATCAATGGTACAAAGTTGTGGTTACAGGTGCACTGATTAACACAGGTGTAATTTGAGTCATCAAAAGCAAACAATCAGAGAAAGCATGATGGGTCAATCTTGGAATGAGCAATTAAGAAGTGAAACTGAAGTATAGAGAGGTATCATCTGGAAGAAACAGACTGACAGAGACAAAGACAGAAAGACAGACAGACAGATACACACACACACACACACACACACACACACACACACAGACACTCACACACAAAACAAAGCAGAAGTCACAGGGGAAAATATGTTGTAGATCATTGGCAAGGAGCTTCAGCCAGGGAAGAAAAATCAAATTCTTCATTTGGGGGCCACATGTGACAACGTCTATACTCCTGAAAGGCAGTCACTACTACATTTATATACAACATCCATTAGGAAAATACAGACAGGGAAGTGTAACATAAGGGAAGAGACTAGGTATTGTTACACGATGCATGTTTATTAAAGCCCCATGTTACCTTTCTCCTGATGCTGGTAGTCCCTGTAAAGAGAAGCCATGGTCATCCTGGCATGCATTTCTTTTATCTCTGAAAATTTTCCTTCCATACATGATCCTTGGCCCCTAGGCTTGTTTGGAGCTGTTGATATTCTACATCTTCTCAGTGGTTAAAGTTCTAGTCTAGTAGATTTGGACATCAGTTATATTTTTAATTGTGGTTCTACAATAGAGAGCAATTTCAGATCACACTGGAGTTTATGAGAGAATAAAGTGCTTGAACTGAAATGAAATATATTATCATTAGTAAAGATTATTGTAGGAAAGCTGAAAAACAGGAAAGAGAGGCAGACAGAAGGAGAAAGAGAGATGAGACTGAAAGACAGAGAAAGACACATACACAGAGAGACAGAGTGTAAAAATATGCCTTGTGTATATGAAGCCAGAAAATAATTTGTGAATCTAGGAGACAACACATAAATGACTGCCTGTAAATCCCAGTAACTAAGAAAGAAGCCTGGAACCAGTTGTGCTATTGAGATCATACAAGATTGGTATATACCAATGTGAGACACTAGACTTCCATGTGCAAATCCTTAGCCTAGAAAATGTAGTTATGGTTGTCCAGAAAACAAAACAAAACAAAACACAGATTTGTCTCCTCTGTCCCCATTCATTACTCTGATCTCCAATGTCACAAGAGGATAAATGGTCTTCCACTTACCCTGAAAAGTAGCTCACAATGAATAGCAGCTATCTTCAACATTCCATCATCTGAGCCTACCCTTGTCTTGTGGATGGAACTCAGGAAGCTAACTGACAGGTTAACCTTTGCCTAGCTGGGTGTCAAATTTCAGACATGATACCACAACCTGTGATTGTCAACACTTCCATGTTTCTAATGGGAGGACAGTGTCACAATGGCCTGATACTCTCTTGTCACGCTTTTTTTTTTATTAACTTGAGTATTTCTTATATACATTTCAAGTGTTATTCCCTTTCCCGGTTTCCGGGCAAACATCCCCCTCCCCCTCCCCTTCCTTATGGGTGTTCCCCTCCCAACCCTCCCCCATTGCTGCCCCCCCATAGTCTAGTTCACTGGGGGTTCAGTCTTAGCAGGACCCAGGGTTTCCCCTTCCACTGGTGCTCTTACTAGGATATTCATTGCTACCTATGGGGTCAGAGTCCAGGGTCAGTCCATGTATAGTCTTTAGGTAGTGGCTTAGTCCCTGGAAGCTCTGGTTGCTTAAGGTTGTTGTACTTTTGGGGTCTCGAGCCCCTTCAAGCTCTTCCAGTTCTTTCTCTGATTCCTTCAACGGGGGACCTATTCTCAGTTCAGTGGTTTGCTGCTGGCATTCGCCTCTGTATTTGCTGTATTCTGGCTGTGTCTCTCAGGAGTGACCTACATCCAGCTCCTGTCGGTCTGCACTTCTTTGCTTCATCCATCTTGTCTAATTGGGTGGCTGTATATGTATGGGCCACATGTGGGGCAGGCTCTGAATGGGTATTACTTCAGTCTCTGTTTTAATCTTTGCCTCTCCCTTCCCTGCCAAGGGTATTCTTTTTCCTCATTTAAAGAAGGAGTGAAGCATTCACATTTTGATCATCCGTCTTGAGTTTCGTTTGTTCTAGGGATCTAGGGTTATTCAAGTATTTGTGCTAATAGCCACTTATCAATGAGTGCATACCATGTATGTCTTTCTGTGATTGGGTTAGCTCCTTCAGGATGATATTTTCCAGTTCCAACCATTTGCCTACGAATTTCATAAACTCATTGTTTTTGATAGCTGAGTAATATTCCATTGTGTAGATGTACCACATTTTCTGTATCCATTCCTCTGTTGAAGGGCATCTGGGTTCTTTCCATTTTCTGGCTATTATAAATAAGGCTGCGATGAACATAGTGGAGCACGTGTCTCTTTTATATGTTGAGGCATCTTTTGGGTATATGCCCAAGAGAGGTATAGCTGAATCCTCAGGCAGTACAATGTCCAATTTTCTGAGGAACCTCCAGACTGATTTCCAGAATGGTTTTACCAGTCTGCAATCCCACCAACAATGGAGGAGTGTTCCTCTTTCTCCACATCCTCGCCAGCATCTGCTGTCATCTGAGTTTTTGATCTTATCCATTCTCACTGGTGTGAGGTGAAATCTCAGGGTTGTTTTGATTTGCATTTCCCTTATGACTAAAGATGTTGAACATTTCTTTAGGTGTTTCTCAGCCATTCGGCATTCCTCAGCTGTGAATTCTTTGTGTAGCTCTTAACCCCATTTTTTAGTAGGGTTATTTGTTTCCCTGCGGTCTACCTTCTTGAGTTCTTTGTATATTTTGGATATAAGGCCTCTATCTGTTGTAGGATTGGTAAAGATCTTTTCCCAATCTGTTGGTTGCCGTTTTGTCCTAACCACAGTGTCCTTTGCCTTACAGAAGCTTTGCAGTTTTATGAGATCCCATTTTTCGTTCTTGCTCTTAGAGCATAAGCCATTGATGTTTTGTTCAGGAAATTTTTTCCAGTGCCCATGTGTTCAAGATGCTTCCCTAGTTTTTCTTCTATTAGTTTGAGTGTGTCTGGTTTGATGTGGAGGTCATTGATCCACTTGGACTTAAGCTTTGTACAGGGTGATAAGCATGGATCGATCTGCATTCTTCTACATGTTGACCTCCAGTTGAACCAGCACCATTTGCTGAAAATGCTATCTTTTTTCCATTGGATGGTTTTGGCTCCTTTGTCAAAAATCAAGTGACCATAGGTGTGTGGATTCATTTCTGGGTCCTCAATTCTATTCCATTTGTCTGGCTGTCTGTATCTGTACCAATACCATGCAGTTTTTATCACTATTGCTCTGTAATACTGCTTGAGTTCAGGGATAGTGATTCCCCCTGAAGTCCTTTTATTGTTGAGGATAGCTTTAGCTATCCTGGGTTTTTTGTTATTCCAGATGAATTTGCAAATTGTTCTGTCTAACTCTTTGAAGAATTGGATTGGTATTTTGATGGGGATTGCATTGAATCTGTAGATTGCTTTTGGTAAAATGGCCATTTTTACTATATTAATCTTGCCAATCCATGAGCATGGGAGATCTTTCCATCTTCTGAGGTCTTCTTCAATTTCTTTCCTCAGTATTTTGAAGTTCTTATAGTACAGATCTTTTACTTGCTTGTTTAAAGTCACACCGAGGTACTTTATATTATTTGGGTCTATTATGAAGGGTGTCGTTTCCCTAATTTCTTTCTCGGCTTGTTTCTCTTTTGTATAGAGGAAGGCAACTGATTTATTTGAGTTAATTTTATACCCAGCCACTTTGCTGAAGTTGTTTATCAGCTTTAGTAGTTCTCTGGTGGAACTTTTGGGATCACTTAAAGATACTATCATGTCATCTGCAAAAAGTGATATTTTGACCTCTTCTTTTCCGATCTGTATCCCCTTGACCTCCTTTTGTTGTCTGATTGCTCTGGCTAGAACTTCAAGAACTATATTGAATAAGTAGGGAGAGAGTGGGCAGCCTTGTCTAGTCCCTGATTTTAGTGGGATTGCTTCAAGTTTCTCTCCATTTAGTTTAATGTTAGCAACTGGTTTGCTGTATATGGCTTTTACTATGTTTAGGTATGGGCCTTGAATTCCTATTCTTTCCAGGACTTTTATCATGAAGGGGTGTTGAATTTTGTCAAATGCTTTCTCAGCATCTAATGAAATGATCATGTGGTTTTGTTCTTTCAGTTTGTTTATATAATGGATCACGTTGATGGTTTTCCGTATATTAAACCATCCCTGCATGCCTGGGATGAAGCCTACTTGATCATGGTGGATGATTGTTTTGATGTGCTCTTGAATTCGGTTTGCCAGAATTTTATTGAGTGTTTTAGCGTCGATATTCATAAGGGAATTTGGTCTGAAGTTCTCTTTCTTTGTTGTGTCTTTGTGTGGTTTAGGTATAAGAGTAATTGTGGCATTGTAGAAGGTATTCGGTAGTGATCCATCTGTTTCAATTTGGGGGAATAGTTTGATAATATTGGTATGAGGTCTTCTATGAAGTTTTGATAGAATTCAGCACTAAACACGTCTGGACTTGGGCACTTTTTGGTTGGGAGACCTTTAATGACTGCTTCTATTTCATTAGGAGTTATTGGGTTGTTTAACTGGTTTATCTGTTCCTGCTTTAACTTCGGTTCCTGTTATCTTTCTAGGAAATTGTCCATTTCCTGATGATTTTCAAGTTTTGTTGAATATAGGTTTTTATAGTAAGATCTGATGATTTTTTTAATTTCCTCTGAATTTGTAGTTATGTCTCCCCTTTCATTTCTGATTTTGTTAATTTGGACGCACTCTCTGTGTCCTCTCTTTAGTCTGGCTAAGGGTTTATCTATCTTGTTGATTTAATCAAAGAACCAAGTTTTGGTACTGTTGATACTTTCTATGGTCCTTTTTGTTTCTACTTGTTTCTACTTCAGATTTCAGCTCTGAGTTTGATAACTTCCTACCTTCTACTCCTCCTGGGTGTATTTGCATCTTTTTGTTCTAGGGCTTTTAGGTGTGCTGTCAAGCTGCTGACATATGCTCTCTCCTGTATCTTTCTGTAGGCACTCAGCGCTATGAGTTTTCCTCTTAGCACACCTTTCATTGTGTCCCATAAGTTTGGGTATGTTGTACCTTCATTTTCATTAAATTCTAAAAAGTTTTTAATTTCTTTCTTTATTTCTTCCTTGACCAGGTTATCATTGAGTAGAGCATTGTTCAATTTCCACGTATATGTGGGCATTCTTCCCTTATTGTTATTGAAGACCAGTTTTAGGCCGTGGTGGTCTGATAGCACGCATGGGATTATTTCTATCCTTCTGTACCTGTTGAGGCCCGTTTTTTGACCAATTATATGGTCAATTTTGGAGAAAGTACCATGAGGAGCTGAGAAGAAGGTATATCCTTTTCCTTTAGGATAGAATATTCTATAAATATCCGTTAAGTCCATTTGACTCATGACTTCTCTTAGTCTGTCGACATCACTGTTTAATTTCTGTTTCCATGATCTGTCCATTGATGAGAGTGGGGTGTTGAAATCTCCCACTATTATTGTGTGAGGTGCAATGTGTGTTTTGAGCTTTAGTAAGGTTTCTTTTATGTATGTAGGTGCCCTTATATTTGGGGCATAGATATTTAGGATTGAGAGTTCATCTTGGTGGATATTCCCATTGATGAATATGATGTCCTTCCTTATCTTTTTTCATGACTTTTAGTTGAAAATTGATTTTATTTGATATTAGAATGGCTACTCCAGCTTGCTTCTTCTGACCATTTTCTTGGAAAGTTGTTTTCCAGCCTTTCACTCTGAGGTAATGTCTGTCTTTGTCTCTGAGGTGTGTTTCCTGTAGGCAGCAGAATGCAGGGTCCTCGTTGCATATCCAGTTTGTTAATCTATTTCTTTTTATTGGGGAGTTGAGGCCATTGATGTTGAGAGATATTAAGGAATAGTGATTATTGCTTCCCTTTATATTCATTTTTGGATGTGAGGTTATGTTTGTGTGCTTTCATTCTCTTTGTTTTGTTGCAAGACGATTAGTTTCTTGCTTCTTCTAGGGTATAGCTTGCCCCCTTATGTTGGGCTTTACCATTTAATATCCTTTGTACTGCTGGATTTGTAGAAAGATATTGTGTAAATTTGGTTTTGTCATGGAATATCTTGGTTTCTCCATCTATGATAATTGAGAGTTTTGCAGGATACAGTAACCTAGGCTGGCATTTGTGTTCTCTTAGGGTCTGTATGACATCAGTCCAGGATCTTCTGGCCTTCATAGTTTCTGGCAAGAAGTCTGGTGTGATTCTGATAGGTCTGCCTTTATATGTTACTTGACTTTTTTCCCTTACTGTTTTTAATATTATTTCTTTATTTTGTGCGTTTGGTGTTTTGACAATTATGTGACAGGAGGTGTTTCTTTTCTTGTCCAATCTATTTGGAGTTCTGTAGGCTTTTTGTATGTCTATGCGTATCTCTTTTTTTAGGTTAGGGAAGTTTTCTTCTATGTTTTTTTGAAGATATTTACTGGTCCTTTGAGCTGGGAGTCTTCACTCTCTTCTATACCTATTATCCTTAGATTTTGTCTTCTCATTGAGTCCTGGATTTCCTGTATGTTTTGGACCAGTAGCTTTTTCTGCTTTACATTATCTTTGACAGTTGAGTCAATGATTTCTATGGAATCTTCTGCTCCTGAGATTCTCTCTTCCATCTCTTGTATTCTGTTGGTGAAGCTTATATCTACAGCTCCTTGTCTCTTCTTTTGTTTTCTATATCCAGGGTTTTTTTCCATGTGTTCTTTCTTGATTGCTTCTATTTCCATTTTTAATTCCTTCAACTGTTTGATTGTGCTTTCCTGGAACTCTTTCAGGGATTTTTGTATCCTCTCTATGGGCATCTACTTGTTTATTTATGTTTTCCTGGAATTCTTTCAGGGATTTTTGTGATTCCTTTCTGTAGGCTTCTACTTGTTTATTAATGTTTTCCTGTGTTTGTCTAAGGGAGTTCTTTACGTCTTTCTTGAAGTCTTCCAGCATCATGATCAAATATGATTTTGAAACTAGATCTTGCTTTTCTGGTGTGTTTGGATTTTCCATGTTTTTTTTTTTTTTTTTTTGGTGGGAGAATTGGGCTCCGATGATGCCATGTAGTCTTGGTTTCTGTTGCTTGGGTTCTTGCGCTTGCCTCTCGGCATCAGATTATCTCTAGTGTTACTCTGTTCTGCTATTTCTGACAGTGGCTAGACTGTCCTATAAGCCTGTGTGTCAGGAGTGCTGTAGACCTGTTTTCCTCTCTTTCAGTCAGTTATGGTGACAGAGTGTTCTGCTTTTGGGCATGTAGTTTTTCCTCTGTACATGTCTACAGCTGTTCATGTGGGCCTGTGTCTTGATTTCACCAGGCAGGTCACTTGCAGCAGAAAGTTTGTCTTACCTGTGGTCCCGAGGCTCAAGTTCACTCACAGGGTGCTGCCCACGGGCTCTCTGTGACGGCAGCAACCAGGAAGATCTACGCCACCCTTTCCGGGAGCTTCAGTGCATCAGGGTTCCAGATGGCCTTTTGTTTTTACCTCTTGCTTCCGAGATGTATGTGCAGAGAGCAGTCTATTCTGGTTTCCCAGGCTTGTCTGCCTATCTGAACGTTTAGCTCTCCCTCCCACAGGTTTCGGGTGCAGAGAACTGTTTATCCAGTCTGTTTCCTTCAGGTTCTGGTGGTGTCTCAGGCAGGGGTCCTGCCGCTCCTGGGCCCGCCCTCACGGGAGCCCAGAGGCCTTATACAATTTCCTCTTGGGCCAGGGATGTGGGCAGGGGTGGGCAGTGTTGGTTGTCTCTTCAGCTCTGCAGCCTCAGGAGTGCCCACCTGACCAGGCGGTTGGGTCTCTCTCTCACGGGGTCTGGGAGCAGAGTCACAATTACATTCTTACACAAACACACACACACACACACACACACACACACTCACACACACACATGCATACATTCTCATAATTGCATACTTACACAGACATCAATACTTACATATGCATATGGTGCAAAAGACCAAGGACCAGTACAGAAAGATGAACTCCAATCTTTATTACAGAGAGAAAGAAATCGCTTCTACCCTTTTAATGCTAAGTGATTTAAACCCAAGTTTGTAAAAGAAAAGGCCTGTTCCTTTTAACAAGACTAATTTTGCATTGCTATAAGAAATGTCCTTTTCTGTCCCAAGATAAGGAGAAACCTGCCTGCACCTTCTGTTCTTTCCAGCTTCTTCTTTTGTCCTCTTTTCACCTGCATTCTCTAGATTGCTCTCTTATGTTACATAAGTTATTCCTCTCTACATTACTTCTCAGCCCAGATCTTTTTGTCTTAGTTCTACTTACCTTTGTTCTCCTTATCTCAAACTGGTCTTTTCAGGTCATCCCCTCTCCTGCTCTGTCCATCTGTCTCTGTCCTTCCAGTTTAGACCCTCTGTCTCACTCCTTATGTGTGTCTTCTCTTTGTCCTCAGCACCTAAAAATCTTTCAGAATACATGATCAGGTGTTAAATTGTTCACCACAAGTACATATGAAAGATCAAAGCGTAAATAGAAATACAAGTTTACAACCGAGAATGTTTACATGGATATCCATCAGGAGTAATTATCTGGCTAAACATTCATCACCAGTGTCAGCTCTACAGGTTCACTGAATGTCTAAAACCATAGTTGTTAGTGAAGTTATTTACAGATAAACACAGTCAATATCTTATCCCCTGTCCTTGCACCTGTAACAAATAGTTTATGACACTTGATAACTGTTTTTGCAACTTCTTGAATTGTGTTCTGAGTAGGAGAAAGTCTGTTTACTGTCTCAGAATAATTAACTGGTGACACCTGGGAGACTGGAGTTGTCACTGGAATTCTGACTATTAGAAAGAGACTTGTAGGAGTTCCACTATATAAGAGCTTAATAACCATTCATATAATTTTAGGAATTATTGTAGGATCATTATTAAGACTAAAGAATTCATCTATTTGTATGAATAGCATCACTACGGGACAGTGCAACTTCGGAGGCCTGCAGAGATCTGCTTCAAAGGGGTGTGCTCTTACTCAATGATTGCTATATATGTCTACTAATAATAACATGAATAGCATTTCAATAGCAGGAAACTTTCCAAAAATGAATCTCTTACAACCTTGCTTAATAAGGGCAAACCAGTTGTGGATTATAAAATAATCCAAGGCTGTCCATCTGAGGATGATCACCTGTTAGTTATGAGCTTGTCCTGATATGGCTCCTGACACTTTCTTCTCAGTCCTACATGGTACCTTCTACAAATTGATAATATGATCCATCACAAAAAAGGCCTCAAAAGATGCAAGAAGATTGAATTAATTCCATGCAAACTATGAAATCACTAAGAATGGTCTTCAATAACAACAAGAACAACCAAAGTCCCACATATACATGGTAGCATAAGAATGATTTACTTGATGAGAACTTGTTCAAGGAAGAAATAAAGAAAAAAATTAAAGACTTTCTAGAATTTAATGAAAATGAATGCATAAATTGGGAACACAGAAAAGCAATGCTAAGAGGAAAACTCATAGCTCTGAGAGCCTCCACAAAGAAACAGGAGCTATGATACACTCGCAGTTTGTCCGAACACCTGAAATCTCAGAACCAATAAAAATCCAAATACACCAAGAGTACTAGACAGCAGGAAATAATCAAACTCCGTACTGAAATCAACCAAGTAGAAACAAAAGGTATTATGTAGAGAATCAACAAAACCAGGAGCTGGTTCTTTGAAAAATCCAGAAGATAGGTAAATCCTTTGTATTCAAATTAAAAATAACACAATCAGAAGTGAAATAGAGATATAACCATAGAAAATGAGGAAGCTCAAAAAATTATCAGATCCTACTATAAAAGCATATACTTAACAAAACAGGAAAGCAAGGATCAAATGGATAATTTTCTAGACAGATACAAGATACCAAAGTATCTTGAATCACGATCAGATAAACCATCTAAATACTGCCTTTACTTGTAAAGTAGTAGAAGCAGTCATTAAATGTCTCCTAACCAAGAGATCCCAGGATGAGGAAGGTTTAGTACAGAATTCTCTCAGACCTTCATAGAACACCTAATACCAATATTCTCCTAACTATTCAACAAACTAGAAATAGAAGGAACACTACAGTCTTATTACTTTTCTGACACCAGAGTTATGTAGATTTTGAGAAAGAATTATAAGAGCTGATGCTGAGTTCAACCACATAAGAACAACAATGTCAATGAACCAGTATGTTCTGGATCTAAAACAATAATCAAAGACTATTCGTGGACAAACCTATGGTTCCAAATGCTTATGTTGCAGAGGATGGCCTTTTTGGGCACTATTGGAATGAGAAGCCCTTAGTCCTCTCTAGGTTTGACTGTTAGTTCAAGGGACAGTAAGGCAGACCAGTTAGTGATCTTATGGACAGAAAAGTGGGAAAGGAAATAACATTTGAAATGTAAATATAGAAATATCCAAATAAAAAAACAATGTATTTGTTAAAATATAAAAAAATGAAAGAAATAAAAGAAAAGAGAACTTCCAGCTAATCACATCTATGGACTCAGAAATCAAATGGGTCACTGTCAGGGAATGGCAGTCAGAGTAATACTAGTCGAAATATTGAGATGATGAAGTCTGAATTAGAAGCACTTCTCTCTCCCAGATATCAGTGTCAGACACAAACTGCACAATAGGTATCCAAAGCACGGAGGAGTTTACTCTGAGCTGAGGACACGATACTTGTCTGTCTCTTCTTCCTTAGGAGGTTTTTCTTCTGGGCAAAAAGAGTAAAAGCCATGAGCTGTCAGGAAAACAAATGTGCCAAGATAAAAACCTGTCTTTTGGAATAAAGAAAGTAATAATAAAAACTCTCTGACTTCCAGGAACCATAAAAACCAGGGATGTCAAGATGCTTCTGAGAGGCTACAATCTCTTTATTCCCATATGTGGAAGGCTCAGGTCTAGGCTATCTCTTCAGCGATTCCACTCAACTCCTACACAGGACTCACTGAGCTTTCCCATGGGCCACGTATTTCTTCCTTTTTTTAATAACAAGACAGAAGGCCAGGTTCCTTTTCCCCATCTCTGATCTCTTCATCATCTTTGTTCTCCTTCCCAAAGGCTGTTTACTCTGAAGTAGAGGCCACTATACTAATCCTAGACGTAAGGAAAGAATATCTGAGAGGCAGGATACAAGAGATTATTCAGGGAGGGACTAATGCTGATGTCACTGAAAGCTGCCATGGCCTACCTGCTGAACAATTTCCTGACCAGATTCAAGGGAGCCCTTTCCAGGAGTGACTCCTGGTACACAGTGGAAACCTTCATTTACTACATCTCCCTAAAGCTAGAGACTTCTCTGTGCTTTATTAGTGGTTACATGCTCGGAATGGAGAATGTTAGTCAGGGGCTTGGCATGGGTAGAAATGATTTAGGAACATGGAGTGGAGGAGATTCTTCCAGATAATATTTTTATTCCCAGTTTTATTACTGTGACATACAGTTCAAATTTCTAGGTCTTCTCTGTTTCCCAAAGGCCATTATTTTGCATACAGACCTTTAATTGGATGAATATGTATTTCACTTTTTTATTGTACAATCCTTGATTGGGGACTTTATAAATATTCCTCAATGTGTACTCAAAAATTCAGTTCTCCAATTCCATTTTCTGCAATGGTTTTGGCAACAAAGTGGGCCCAGCTCTAGAGTGAGCATAACAGTGTAAACATTGTGTACCTACTTCAAATGAAAAACTCCCAAATCCTTAATTTATCCAAAGATTACTAGATACTAGACATCAATACTGCAAAGGATCACATGGACTATAGAATTCAGTTCTCTATTCCCATTTGATATCAGTACTACAATAGCAACCATAATGTGTTCCTGTGCAGGACTTGAGGGTTGGATGTTTTACCATGATTCTTTGTTAAGGCCAAACATAAGATAATGGAGGATGAGCAGGGAGAAGAACGGCTAGAGGACCAGTGAAACCTCATCTTCCATAGGTTCAAAGAACAGGAGGGAGTCTATTTGACATTTTCATTTGTGGATTCTACATTCTTGACCTAGTTGCTCACAATCCAAATTAAAATTCCACATGATGTCACAGCTGTAGGAACCAACAAATTATATATATATATATATATATATATATATATATATATATATATATATATATATATAAACCAATATTCAAAGACTATACATGGGTAGAACTCGGACTCAATTGCATCTGTAGCAAAGGATGACCTGTTTGGGTCCCAATGTAAGGAGAAGCCCTTGGTCCTCCCTAGTTTTGATCCCAGTTAACGGGAATGTGAAGGCGCAGTAAGTGAGCCTATAGAAGAAGGAGAGTGGGACCGATTAGGGATCTTATGGGCAAGAAATAGGGAAAACAAATAATATTTTAAATGGAAATATATAAATATCCAATTAAAAGAGCAATATAATTTGTTAAAAATGATAAAAAATGAAAGAAATAAAAGAAGAGAATCTGCCAGCTAATTAGAACTATTCATTCAGAAATCTAAAGTGTCGTTGTCAGGGAATGGTAGAGTAATACTAGTGGAAAGACTGAGATGATGAAATCTCAGGTAGAAGCACTTGTCTCTTCCAGATATCAGTGACAGACACAAACTGCAATATAGGAATCCAATGCATGAAAGAGTTTACTCTGAGCTCAGGACACAATTCTTGTCTTTCCCTTCTTCCTAAGGAACTTTTCCTCCTGGCCCAAAAGGACAAAGGCCATGAGCTCTCAGAAAAACAACTTTGCCCTTTCCAACACTTGGCTTTTGGGATATGGAAATTAATGATATAAACTATCAGACTTTCAAGAAAAATAACAACAAGGGAAGTCCAGATGCTTCTGAGAGGCTCCCTGCTCCATATTCCCATATGTGGAAGGGTCAGATAAAGGCTTTCTCTTCAGTTATCCCACTCAACGCCTACCCATGTCTCACTGAGCTATCCCATAAACCACATCTTCCTTCCTTTCTTTATACAAGACAGAAGGCCAGCTTCCTTTACCCATCTCTTATCTCTTCATTCTCTTTGTTCTCCTTCTCAAATGGCTGTTTACTCTGAATTAAAGGCCAATTAGTAAACCCTAGAGGTACTGAAGGAATATCCGAGAGACAGTTGCTGTCAGGACAATGCTAGAAACATCACAGAACCAGTTAGGGCTCTCCAGGATACAAGAATATTTCAGGCAGGACCGAATGATGATGTCACTGAGAACTGCCATGGCCTACCTGCTAAACAGCTTTCTTTATATTGACCAGATTCTAAGGTGACCTTTCCAGGTGTGTCTCCTTTGACACAGTGGACACATTTATGTAGAACATCACTCTAAAGCTAGACAGTTCTCTGTGCTTTATTAGTGGTTACATGCTCTGAATGGAGAAAGTTATTACGGGTTTCGCATGTGTAGAAAAGATCTAGGAACATGGGATGTAGGACAATCTTCTGGATTATAATTTTATTCCCAGTTCCATTCCTGTGACAAACAGTTCAATTTCCTAAGTTCTATCTGTTTCCCAAAGGCCATTGTTTCCCTACAGATATTTAATTGAGTGGATTTTGTATTTCATTTACTAATTGTTCATTCCTTGATAGGGCACATTATAGATATTCCTGAATATGTACTCAAAAATTCTGTTTTGCAATTCTAGTTTTTTGCAATGATTTTCGCAACAAAGCTGCTCAAGCTAAAGAGTGAATGTAATAGTGTAAATATTGTGTTCCTACTTCAAGTGATAAACTCCCAAATTTTTATTTTATGCAAAAATTACCTGACATCAGTAAATCAAAGGACAGCATGGACTATAGCATGCGGTTCTGTAGTCCCATTAGGTATCATTTTTGGAATATCTACCTTCCTCTGTTCCAAGGGTGAGACTTCAGGCTTTTAGATACTTTACCATGATTCTTTATTCAGGCCATACAAAAGATACAGGATGATGGGAAGGGAGAGGAATGCCTTGAGGCCCAGTAAAAGCTCAACTTCGATAGGCGCATAAGAACAGGAGGGAGTATATTTGGTATTGGCATTTGTGGATTCTCCATTCTTGACCTAGGACCTCAGAATCCATGTTAAAATTTCAACTAATTTCATAGATGTATAAGCCATCAAATATATGTACATATATATAAAAATAGATATAGATAGATATAGATATATAGAGATAGAGAAGAGATAGAGCTAGAGACAGAGGCAGAGATAGATAGATAAATATATGCATAGATAGATAGATAGATAGATAGATAGATAGATAGATAGATAGATAGATGGATAGATAGATAAATAGATCAGACACCAAAACTAGATACGATTCAGATTAATAAAGCTAAGAAGTGCATGCTGCCAGTAACAGGTTATAGATCTTCCCTGAGAGACACAACTAGAGCATGTCAGTTACCGAAGTGAATGCTAGTGGCAAACCAGAGAATTGTAAACGGACCTCTTGTTGATAAATTTTCAGAAAGGATTACAAGAGCTGAAGAGGCTATCAACCCCATCAGAACAATGAACAAGAACTTTCTGGTACTATACAGATAATCAAAGACTGTACATGGACAGGCCTATTGCTCCAACTGCATATGTAGCAGAGGATGGCATTGGTGGACACCAAAGGAAGGAGAGGACCTTGGTCCTCCCTAGGTTTGACTCCCAGTTCAAGGATATGTCAAGGGAGAGTAAGGGTGGTTTAAATGTCAAGGAATGGAAACATTTATGTCTCTTATGGAGAGGAAACTGGGAAAGGAAATAACATTTAAATGTAGATATAGAAATATCCAAAAAATATTAAAATTAGCTTAAATTAAAAAAATTATGAAAGAGATAAAAGTAAATAAAACTGCAAGGTAATCAGACATATTGATTCAGAAATCTAGAGGGACACTGTTAGGGAATGGTAGTCAGCATAACACTAGTGGAAAGACTGATATGATTAAGTCTGAACTAGAAGCATTTCTCCCTCCCAGATATCAGTGTCAGACACAAACTAGAGTGTAGAAATCATGTACATGAAGGAGTTTACTCTGAGCTGAGGATACAATACTTGTCTTTCCCTTCCTCCTCAGGACGTTTTCCTTCTGGAAGAAAAAATAGAAGCCATGTGCTCTCAAAAAAAAAAAAAAAAAAAAAAAGCTGTACCCATCCCAACACCTGACTTTTGGAATAATGAAATTAATGATAAAAAAAAAAAAAAAAAAAAAAAAAAAAAAAACTCTGACTTTCAGGAACCATAACGAGCAAGGAAATCCAGTTGCTACTAAGAGGCTCCCACTTCCTGAATCCCATATGTGGAAGGCTCATGTGTTCAGTGAACCCTCACAAACCCTACACAGCACTCACTGCACTTTCCCATGTACTACATATTTTTTTCATTTTTTTCAAACTAAAACAAAAAGCCAACTTTCTTCTACTCTTTTTTGTTATATACATCCTCTTTGTTCTCTTTTCCAAATGGCTGTTTGCACTGAAATAGAGGCCACTTAGTAATCCCTAGAGGTACTGCAGGAATATATGTGATGCAGTTTTTTGTGACATCACAAAATTAGGGCTCTCCAGGGTACAAGAAATTTTTCAGGGAGGGTCAAATGATGATGTCAGTGAGAACTGCCATGGCCTACCTCCTAAATAGCTTTCCTTACATTGACCAGATTCGAGTTTGCCTTTTCCAGGAATGTCTACTCTGACACATTGGTAACATTTATGTACTACATCTCTCTACAGCTGGAAACTTCACTTTGCTTCATCAGTGGTTACAGGCTCTACATGGAGAAACTCAGTTAGGGGCTTGTATTGAGTAGAAAAGATCTAGGAATATGGGATGTAGGAGATTCTTTTGGATAATAATTCTATTCCCAGTTCCATTCCTGTGACAAACAGATCAATTTCCTATTTTTTCCCTGTTTCCCACAGGCCATTTTTTCTTTACAGATGTTTAATTGAGTGAATATTATATTTCATTTTCTAATTGTTCATTCCTTGAAAGGGGTCTTTATAGATATTCCTGAATGTGTACTCAAGTATTCTGTTTTCAAATTCCAGTTTTTTGGCAATGATTTTGGCAACAAACGTGGCTAAGCTATGAAGTGAATTTAACAGTGTAAATATTGTGTACCTACTTAAAATGATAAACTCCCAAATTTTTATTTTATGCAAAGAAATAACTGCCTGAGTAAATCAAAGGACAGCGTGGACTATGTAGTCCCATTAGATATGATCTCTGTAATATCAACCTTGTCGTGTTCCAAGGGTGAGATTTCAGGGTTTTGGATGTTTTAAAATGATTCTTTCTTCACGCCAAAGATAAGATACAGGAGGATTGGCAGGGAGGGAAGAACTAGAGGTCCAATGAAACCTCAACTTCATTAGGGTCATAAGAATAGGAGCGAGTCTATTTGGCATTGCCGTTTGTTGATTCTACCTTCTTGACATACCTGCTGAGAATCCATGTTAAAATTGCACGTAATCTCATAGTTGTAGGAACCACCGATATATATATATATATATATATATATATATATATATATATATATATATATATATATACATAATCAGCCACCAAAACTAGATAACTAGATAAGATTGATGAACCTAAGAAGCACATTCTGTCAGGAACCAGATATAGATCTTCCCTAAGTGACACAAAAAGAGCAAGTCAAATACAGAAGTGAATGTGTTGTTGCAAAAATATAAAAATAAAAAAGTTGTCTTATATCCCGCTATCTCTGGCACTGTAGTTTCCCAAGTCTCTGCTAGATATCTTGGTTGAATACATCACCACTCCTCAGCTGCCCAGTGTCTCTTATTGCCACACATGTTTTTACACTCAAAACCTCACATGAAAGAACACACAACACAATAATCTTTGACCCAATTGATAAGATATAGTAGCCCACATAAGCATACAAAGCCTGGTATGATCCATACCTTAGGGACAATAATAACAACCAGTAAATACACAGAGCAGTATCTTAAATTCACCTGCCATGGCTTCTCACCCTCTCCTCTTCCTGTCTCTCCTTTTTCCTCTAGTCTCTTCTACTTCCTTCAAACTTCATTCCTGCCCATACTTCCTTCTCTTCCAATGATAGGCCTGCTTCTATCCTGTACCTGCCCCTCACCTGTACTTCACAAATTTAATGTGAAAGCTGTTCTGTAGAATTCACCTGAGTTCTGAGTACAGGACAAGGCAGCTGTCCTTGGAGCAGTGGATTAGCATCAAAATACAGATAACTTTAGTGTAAACAACGTTTTCCCCTTTTTGTCCAGTTAAACAGACTTTTCATTTATATATATCAATTGAGTAAGATTATTACTATTCTACAATTTATAAAGCATTTGATATACTCAACACCCAGTCTGTCACTATATCAGTTAGAAAGAGCATTTAGTTCTTCATTCCAGCTTCAGAAAGGCTTAAAATCTATATTATGTCTAGGCTAGCTTGTATACTATCTGATAACTATCCAGTAAAATATGTATATTCAGAGTTATACAGCCTGATAAGCAATGAGGCTATAATCAGTCTCCTACCCCGTCAGAAATCTGAGAGTGACCAAATATCTATACACATAGGATGTCTTAGAGGGCTTCTAGAACTGAGAGGTTGTAGAGACAAATCTCCAATAGCACAATCCCCTGTTAGCAACATGTGAGCTTAAGTCTTCAGCCTTCTGACACAAGATCAACTGACAGCCTATTGAAAGGTGGACTTGGAAGGGCTGATTACCCTGTATTGGCAGGGTTTATCCCTCAAATCCTCTGCATAATTTGTCCTTTTCTGGATAGTATTAATCTGCATATGAAACAGGCATTTTTTTCCAGTGACTGCCTAGCCACAAAGTATTGCCTCATTTGGAGGTAGAGATGTTCAAATTCTTCATTAAATTTGCCAAAGGGGAACAGTTAGGAGAAGATATGACTCAACAAAAGATAAGTAATAACTTTAAATCTCAAATTTTGTGGATTTCTTACATTTTTGAAAAGCATCTATCTATCTAAGACAATCTGGACTGTTGTCTTTATATCTTAATTTTTTCTTGATAGTACTCTTACAAAGTCAGATGCATGACTTTAATATTTCAATCTTAACTAACAGGTTTAATCAACTCAGAAGTGTGTAATGACAAAAATAATAGAACTGGCTCTTGTAATTTTAAAATTTTTTCAAATTATTTCTATACCCAAACAAAGATAAGATTAAGCTTAGTTACCAAATACGATTATGACTGTAACTAAATCTAGCTTATTCCTCCCTGCTAAATTTCAACCAATTTTCAATTCTTTATAAAAACATCTTTAAAATAACCACTTCCAGCCCCACCCCACAAATTCCAGGTAATTGAGACAACGGATCCACCATAACTTCTTCAAGTTGTACATGGGCGTTGAGATATCCTTAGGTGTAGGGGGTAGGAAAAATGAAACAAATGCGATAGCCGATATGTCCTGACTGGACCCAGCTGAAATTCACTGAAACCAGGATTCCAAGTAGGTACACTCTACAAAATACAACTCTCAGGAAAAAGGTTAAGAATCGATATATCTTTTGTTTGATTCTCCCGAATATATATTTGATAGCCGTCTACTGATATCAAACCTGATCAGTATGACTCTGTGAGGTTTCCAGAATCCTAATCACAATTTTTAAAAACACAAGGACAAAATCTTTCTTCCAAAATACTCTGTTTCTTAATCTGAAACCAGAGAAGCTTGTATCTTGCACTCTCTCCCAGAGTAATAATATAAGCATAAAACTCAAAGTCACACCCATCCTGAAGATTAAACAATTTTTAAAAAAGGAATTTATGTATAAAATGAGCCTGATATAACTCAGTACTTGGTGATATCAGGAAATAAATCCAAAGTTCCCATGGAGCCCATGTTAAGAGAATTTGAACTTGCTATTGTCGTAAATATCAAAAGTAACCACAAATCATCGCTAGGCGTCATCAACGAGTCATATAGTGGGATAATTCATAAAACTAATCAAATACCTTCTATCAATTCTAATATCAATAAGAAAACTTCAAACCAGGACTTTTGCCCAAAATATCTCAGTCTGTTAAGCTCTCTACCTGAAGCCACAGATTTTTCTTTATCGTTAATAACTTCTACAATATATGTCTGCATTCACTTTCCCTGTTGTTACAGATTTCATCAAAACTCTCTACTTGGTAGTGCCTAATTTTTCCCTAAGTTCTGAGCAGTAGATGAAAATCCCCACCTGATTCAGGTAATCTCTCTACTCTCTTCTTTCTTAAATAAAACTTAATCACTTGTTAAAAATACCTTAATAGAAGAAGTGTCTTGTGTAACTAGGATTTCCACACAAAATTCCCCTGTGGAGCCCATGTTAAAAAGAAAATGTGTATCCTGAAAGACTTACTAAACAACTCTCATTAAAAAGCAGCTTTAATCTCTTAACTCTCTGAACTGCCATTACTTATCACACAGCAGGGGACCAACAGCCTGTCAGCCCTTGCTGCTTCCCCATTTTTGTTTTATATTCTGCTCTTAAGTTATCAAGAATTAATATGGCACAGGTGTCCTCTTACTTAGAAAATAAAAAGGTTCTCTCAACTTTTTGATTACTAGTGGATTCTTGCCCATCACCTTGTTTTGCCATCTGTTGTTGTAAAAAAAAAGAAAACTTGTCTTTTACCATGCTATCACTAGCACCGTAGTGTCCTAATATAATAGGTAGATATCTTGGTGAAAACACATCCCTACTCCCTGTCAGCCCAGTGTCCCTTGCCGCCACACACTTTCCTATACTCAATCCCTCACATAGAAAACACACATCACAAAAATTTTGACCCAATTGCTAAGATATAATTGCGCACTTAAATATACAAAGCCCTTTACCATCCATCCCTTAGGAACATTAATAATAACCTGTAAATACACAGACCATAATTGTAACCTCACCTGCCATGACTTCTCACCCTCTCCTCTTCCTATCTCCCCTTTTTCCTCCAGTCTCCTCCTCTTTCTTCAAACATCTCTCTCACCCATTCTTCCTTCTCCTCCAATGACCTCCTTCTTTACATGGTAAAGAAAAGTTCTTTACATAGTACAAGTAAAGAAAACAAATTACTCCCAAAGCCTCCTTCTATCATGTACCTGCCCCACACCTGTACTTTACAAATTCAATAGGGAAGTGGTTTTGGTGAAGTCACCTGAGTTCTGAGTACATGAGTAGGCAGCTGTCCTTGGGGCAGTGGAATTACCATCAAAATACAGATAACTTCAGGGCAAACCACAGCAAATAGCTTTGATATCCTAGTGAAATCTTTCAAGCCAAGTAAAACTGCAAATGTGATAATGTTCTAGTTTCTTCTCATGCTTGATGCTGAAAAGAGTGATAGTGTATGAGAAGAAATATTACATAGTACACGTAAAATAAACAAATTACTCCCAAGGCCAACAAGGCTCATAAGTAAGCAATTTGTTATAGAGTAACAAAGAGTAAGCAAAGTAGTTTTCTCATTCGGTTTCCCTTCACTGTAGGCAGCATTTTGAATTTACAGAGAAATGGTTGATATTGTATCATTTATCTTTAAAAGTACTCTAATAAGAATCTTTTAAAAAGCACAAATCTAAATATGTGTATAAAAATGTCATATCTACTTTAAATGATCCGAATGCACACCTGTGATTGTCAATCCTTATTAAATCCTATCAGGAACTGAGGCTAAACCTGGGACAGAAATCAGTCCTCAACATCCAGCATGTGTGACAGTCACACCATTAGCCTGTGCCACCATTGTTCTTGATCCCTGGCCTTAAAAAGTCCCAGCCTTCCAAACCTCAAATTGTTCCCTAATTTTTTTTTTTACATCAGAGGCAGTAGTTAAAACATGTTAGCCAGCTTAACAAACAATTTTATTTTTCCAAATGCTTTTTAAGGGTGCTGGTCGTCACTAATTATTCTACATTTCCTTTGGTGATGGTGGAAGCACTCGTCTTCCACAGAGGAAATTCCTAAAAGACCTCGACCAATATTATTGCAAATGCCAATGATGTTGCTCCCTGAGTGGTGGTAAGCTCCAGGAGGATTTTTATGTACTTCTTAGAATTAGAGAGATATGAGGGGAACAAGCGAGCGAAATGCTGCATGAAGTTCTCAGTACAGTTGGTCCTTGGGGCTATGACTCACCAAAGAGCAATGAGGCTGTTCTAAAGAGTGGGCCATACCCCAGGATTTTTAAAATGTTGTGCCATTCCTCCTTCACAGCACTTGGCAATACTCCATGTCAGAACCAAATTTGAACCATGCTTTTACCCTGGATAGAATTTCAAATACTATACTGAATAGGGAGAGTGGGCAGCCTTACCTTGTCCTTCACTTTAATGAATTGTTTTAAGTTTCTTTATATTTAGCTTGATGGTCATTACAGGTTTCCTCTCCCTTGCTTTTACTATGTTTCTCCATAGGACTTGTCTCCCTTATCACTCACACTCTTTTATCATGAAGCGGGGCTGGAATTGCTTTTTCTGCATCTAATGAGATTATCATGTAATTTTTTTTCCTTCAGTTTCACTTATAGTGGATTATACTGATTTGATTTTCAGAATTTGAACCATCCCAACCTCCGACTAGAAATTAAAAATTACCCAGCATAACCTACGGAAGTACTCGCCTGCATACTCTAACAACCCCCCCCCCCCGAAAAAAACAAAAACAACATGCAAACAAAAAAAAATCATTCACCCTACAGAACAGATTTTATACTAACATACACACTCAAACATCCCACTCCAAAAAAAAAAAAAACAAAAAACAAAAAAACCAAAATACATGCAAGCAAGAAAACCCTGCACCCACAACATCAAAATAGCATGAAGTTAATATCACTGGTCATTAATACCGTTAAGCATTAGTGGCCTCTATTCAACAACAAAAGGACAGAGGTTAAAATAATGGATGTAAAAACAGGATCTGTCATTCTGTTGCATTCAAGAAGTACACTCCAGCAATTGAGATAGACATAACCTTAGACTAAGGTGTTGGGACATGTTTTCCAAGAAATAAAACAAGAAACAAGATGGTGTAGCCATTCTAACATCCAGCAATCAGACTTCCAAACAAAAGTAATCAAAAGAGAAGGGGAAGGACACTTCATATTTATTAGAGGAAAAACCCACCAAAATGGCATCTCAATTCTGGATGTCTATATCCCAAAGACAAAAGTAGCAACATTGGTGAGAGAAATATTGCTGAAGCTCAAATATCACATCGAACCTCACACATTAATAGTGGGGGGCATCAATGTCCCATCTCACCAAGGGCAGGTCATTGAGACAGAAACTAAAAATAAAACAATAAAAATAGAATATATAACTGCCAGGGGTTTCAATTAATCTGACCTCACTCATATCTACAGAATATTTCACATGAACACAAAAGTACACACTTTCTTTTCTGTACCTCATGGAACCTTATCCTGAACTGATCATTTTCACCCTCAATAAACAAGTCACAACAGACACAGAAAGACTGTGCTAACCATTGGATCTTCTCAGATCACCATGGATTTAAACTGGACTTCAACAATAACAAAAAGTCTATAAACTCATGGATATTCAATAGCTTGCAACTGAAGAACCACAAGTTCAGAGAAGACTTGAAAAAAAAAAGGTTCCTAGAATTCAATGATAATGATGGCATATCGTCTCCAAACTTAAGGTACATAAGGAAAGCAGTGCTAAGAGGAAAGTGCACATGCAGCACAGAGCAATTTTATAAAGAAATTGGAGAGACCCCATACTAGCAGTTTCCCAGCACACATGAAATCTCTAGAATAAAAAGAAGCAAACACATATTAAAGGAGGGCATAGAAAGAAATGATCAGACTCAGGGTGAGAGTGATCCACCAGAAACAAAAAGAATACTAATATTAACAAAAACAAGAGCTAGTTCCTTGGGAAAATCAACCAGACAGACAAACCCTTAAATAGATAATGTAATACGAGGTAAGACAGCATCCAAATAACAAAATCAGAAATGAAGAGGGAGACACATCGATAGACAAAGATGAAAGTCACAGAATCCTTAGGTCTCACTTCAAAAACCTGCTTTCTACAAAATTAGAATCTCTGAATTAAATGGATGTTTGTGTAGATGGATAACACGGACCACAGGTAAACTAAGGTAAGATAAACTATGTAAATAGTGAAAGACCCCAGCTTAGCAGCAGTAACACCATTTTGCAAGGCTGTACTTAAGATGACTGGTTCAGGGAAAGGTTAGAACACTGAGTATACAGCGGCTGCCAAGCAGGAGATGTTTGGTTGAAGGCCTGGCAACAGGATGACTGGGGTTGAGCACCTGACAATAAGAAAAAGCCCCGGGAGAGGTCCCACACCCTGGTGGGGGGCCGAGTCAGTTGTTATGTTTCAAGAAGGTAGCTTGGAAACTTGCCCCCGGGCTGAACCCTTTGGGGGCCGAGTCAGCCGTTATGTTTCAGGAAGGTAGCTAGGAAACATTAGAATCCACCAATGATATCCCTGTAACCATGCATCTGCTTCTGTATGCTTGCTTCTGCTCCCCAAAATCCTATAAAAAAGCCCATCCTTGGTTCCGTGGGCGCGCCAGTCCCCCGAGTGACTGAAGCGCCCGCAGGTGCCTGTGCCTGTGTATCCCGACAATAAACCAAATCCTCTTGCTGATTGCATCCTGTGGTGTCTCGGTCTGGTCTTTAAAGTTGGAGGGTCTCCATCCCGAGGGAAAGTTCTCCCTGAGAGCTTTTCAATAGCTGTACAACCACTAAAAAGACACAAACAGTAATTGAAAGTTTAACCACTGAAAAATTCTCAGGGCCAGTTTCATTGAGCGCAGACTTCTACCAGATTTTCAAAGAATTCTCAACCTACTCCAAAACACAGAAACAGAAGGAAAATCACCAAACAGATTCCACGACACCACTGTCGCCTTGACACCGAAATCACAAAATGACTCAACAAAGAAAGAATTTCAGACGAATTTTCTTTACAGACAATGGTGGAAAAAATACTAGGTAAAATGCTCAAAAACAAAATGAAAAGCATTTCAAACTGCCATTCAGTGCAATCATGTAAGCTTTCTCCTGAGGATGCAGGAGTGGATCAATCTATGAAAACCCATTAAAGTGATCCACCATATTAACAAACTTAACTGAAAAAAAAATTGTGCCCTCTGCACTTCAAATTAACGTGGGAGCTCCCCTTGGATTTAACTTTTTGGTAGTTGCATATCATAATATATATTTTTTTAATAAAATACATATATATTTTAATAAAGTAACATTAAATTGTTATATCCTAACATCATAATATATAACTAATATTAATATACTATGTTAATATTAACATGTATTTATACATTAAATTATTATATTAATAAGGTAAATATAATTAATATTAATATATTTTTTACTATATTAAATTAATATATATTGATATAATAATGTAACTGATATATTACATTAATATATCAAAAATAATATATTAATTATTAACATATTTAATATGATTTATTAATATTCACTATTACTCAATGGTGTGAAGGAGCAGAATTAAAGAAAGAAGGAAAAAATGAAAGACTATCTCTTAAATGCTGAAAATGCTTTTGACAAAATCCATCGTCGTTCCATATTTAAGGTCTCAGGAAGACCAGGGATGTCAGGCACATACCTAATGTAATAAAATACTAAAATAAATACAAAAAATATTACATAAAATGCAATATAGCAAGCCAACAGTTAATATCTAAATAAGGGGTAGGGAAGCAAAAGGCAATTCTACTAAATTGGAGAATGAGAACAGACTGCACACCTCGCAGCATCCTTTCAGTAAAGTCCTTAAATTCCCAGCTAGAGCAATAAGACAACCAAAGGAGGTCAAGGGGATGATATCGCAAAAGGAGAACTCAGTGTATCACCATTCACACATCATATAATAGTGAACATATGTGATCCAAAAGTTTTACCAGAAATGACCTACATATGAAAAACACCTTCAGCCAAGTGGATGGATGAAAAATTAAATGAAAATAATATGCCATGCAAATGACAGAGAGGCTGAGAAGAAATTATGGAAGACATGCCAATCACAATGGAGATATATATATATATATATATATATATATATATATATATATATGAAATATAAATTAACTCTAACCTAGCACATCAGAAGCATATCTGGTGTGAACTCCAAGTCTCTGAAAAGAGACACTGAGGAAGGTAGCAGAAGACAGAAAGACCTCCCATGCTCACAGACGGGTAGGATTAAGAGAGTTAAAGAGGCCATCTTAATTTTGGGTGTAGATTCAAAGTTCCTATCTTGCAGTCAGGATGACATGGTTGCCAAGGTGCATGCAGGAGAAGAGGCAATTTTGCAGTCACATGTGGAGTCAAAGATGACATCATCTTGCTGTTTGGGTGTCACATGGTTGCTCATTGTGCACATGTGACATCATTGGCTGTGGAAGCAGGGTCAACCTGAAACATCTCTGGCTTTCTACCATGCGGATGGTGTTACAATTTCTAAATCACATCAATCACCAAAAATAACCAGGGTAAAAACCTGTGACAGAGGGATGGCAGCCATTACTGGAGAAGGAAATGGCTTTGATGTCCCTAAGAAAAAACTGCTCATGCCATGGCCATTCAGGCAAAGCAAGCATAATGGGATGAGGAGATCTAGATTTAGAGACTGAATGTTTAATGTTTTCTTGTGAAATTTTAGCCTACTCATGACGGTTCACTGTTATCAGAAAATTTTTAAAGTGGAATAATATGCAGGTATGAGCAATAAGGACATTGTGAAGCTGCAGTTAACTAAGTGGAACAATTTGAGAAACCTGAAACTCCTCTGGGTGAGATCATTGAAAACCTTGAGAAAAAGGAACACTGGGCATGGATCACTGAAGAAACAGATATCCACAGAAAATACAAGAGACATGACTGAGGAAGAAACAGCTGTATCTACTGGACTATGGAGCAATGGTTAGAGCCCCTACAAGGGGTGATCTCTATTAACAGAAAATTTGATTCAGAAATACTGTTGAGGAAAGCTTGTTGGAATTTCCAAACCCAATGACCCATAAAGAAAACACACAATTTGGTTATTATAATTATAATCTATAAACGTGTATTGGGTAGATCCAACGTTATCATAACTTATACTCCAACCATAAAACCCCTGCTACATGTGCATTCTTCAGGCCACATGGATTGTTTCCATCATTACTTCCTCCTCTTTTTCTTCAGTCCTCTCCCTTCCCCTCTTACCCTCTTCTGCCTCTCTACCTAACCCCACTGTCATACCTTCGGTACCAACTTTCCCCTCCGGCTATCTGTAATAGGCTCTAGCATTTACTGACCGGTTAAAATGGGAAGAAGTTTCATATGTGATCACCAGTGTCCATGATAGAGGGCTAGTTGGTGGGGGGAGACCTCCTTTGAGGAAGCAAATAAATATCAGGATACAAATTGCATTTGCTTGGGAAGAGCAAATCTGTATAATGCTATCAATATCTGTCCAGTGGATTGTGAGAAAATGGGGAATATTCTTCCTAAAGACCCAGCTATACTACACCTGGTCTTATATCTGAAAAGGTCTCTGCCATGCAGAGAGGACATGTGCTCCATCATGTTCCTAGTGGATTTCTTCATAATGAACAGAAAATAGAAATAAGCCAGATGCCCCTCAACCAAACAGTGGCTACAGATAATTTAGTTCATTTACACAATGAAATACTATACACATATGAAAAATAAGGACCCCAGCACTGAAAAAAAGAAAAAAAAAGAAAGAAAAATAAGGACATTGAGAAGCTGCGGTCAAGAAGATGGAGTGAGAAAGTATTGTCCTGAATGAAGTAACTGAGACCCAAAATAACATGTATATATTCACTTAAAAGAGGGTAGTAGCCATAAAGTACAGAATTCACACACTAAGTTCTATGGAACCAAAGAGGATAAACAATAAGAAAGGGCCAAGAAAAATGTTTGAATTTCACTCAGAAGGAGGAACAAAGTAATGAGAAGAGGCAATTGGAAGGAAAGGATTGGGTGACTGAGGGGATGGGAAGGTAAATAGGGTTTGAGAATCATTTCTTGGGAGAGACGAGCAAGAGGGACAGAGCGCCAAGAGAATAAACTGAAATCAGTGACTGTCCAGGGTTGGTACTATCTCTATGATTTGCCAGCAATCTGGGATGGGTGAGGCTACCCTGGCGTCCATGAGGGTGACTTTAGCTGATACTCGTAACAGTGGGGATACGGACACCGAAATGGTCAATTTCTGTAGCCACAGAGGACCCAAGGTGGAAGGATAAGGAACCAAACACATCCCCAAAATTTTGACCCAGAAATTGCCCCCTCTATAAGAGACACACGGAGAGAGATGGAAGAGGAAATGAGGAAATGGCCAAAGGAAAAGTGGCCAGATGTGAGACTTATCCTATGGGCAGACGGCAAACACTGACATTATTAATGGTCCTTTCTTATGTTTGCAGACGGCAGTGTAGCATTATTGTCCTCTGCAAGGCTCCAACGAGCAGCCGACTGATACAGATGCACAGGCACAGGGCTTGATATCAGACAGTGCTCAGTGAGTCTCACTAAAGAGCTGAGGGAAGGACTGAGAGAGGTAGAGGAGCACAATGGTTCTCACATGAGTTCAGTAAACCCGTCGCCTGTCTGTGGATCCTGTTCTCCTACCCGGGCTGCGTTTTCAGGACCTAGTGGGAGACGATGAGTCTAGTCCTGCAGAGACTTTATGTGCCAGGAGACGGGGTGTACCCAGAGGGGTCCTCTACTCAATAAGAGTAGAAGGGGAGAGGATAGGAGGAAGAACTGTAAATGGTGGGTGCCTGGAGGAGTCTGGTGACAGGGCAGAATTCAGAATGTTACCTGGTGACTATATACAACCATTCTAACAAGGGGCCAAGGCATGACATCATGGGGGTGGGGCATGACATCATAGGGGTGGGGGAATGACATCATAGTGGTCGAGGCATGATATCCTGAAGCCAAAGAGAAAATAGATGAAACTAGAAAAAAAAATCAGCCCAAGAGGGAAATGAGACCTAGAGACAAAAACATGGCAGGCGTTTACCTATGCATGGTATCGGCTATGAGATAAATCATATTCCATCTACAATCCACAAATGCAGAGAGGACAAAGGAAAGGAGAAGGCACCTTGAGAAGAAAAGCATCGACCTCTCTGAAAGGAAAAACTGGAACAGGTTCTGTGAGTGAGTGAGTGCGACTGAGGACAGGAGCAGAAGTTCAGAGGGGAAGATGGAGGGATAGCGGGGTGTAGAGAGAACCGGCCAGAAATAGAGGACATACGGGTTAATGCAGAAACTCGATGGAAGCACTGGTTAATTCATGATGTCTAGAGGGCCACGTTCCTGAGGATTTATTCTGACAGAGAATGCAGAACATGAACCTGCAATCCTTTGAAATCGAGCAAGTAGGACCTCAGGGTTGGGTATGGGGCACATTCAGTGGAGTCGATTTCTGAGTAGGTAAAATGGAGATCACTGAACAACAGACCGATGCTGGGTCAGAGATTATAAAGATATAGCAATAGAGGACTTCCTGGTACCTTAAGCCTGCAACTGATGTAAGTGCACACAAAAACCCCTTCCTGCTCTCCAAGGTTCGTTTAGCCCTTTTGACCCTGAGTAAATTATATGCACACAACCATAGCGTGTCCCTGAATACCTTCTAACAGAGCTGTGACACTGAAATCCTTGGAAGACACCAAAATTCACTTGCACGCAGACCAATATTCTGCTGACTAACTGTTTCCTGGGTCCACTTCATCCTTTCACACGTTTTATGCACCTGGACACTCTAGGTAGGAGACAAGAGATGAGTGTGTGTGTGTGTGAGTGTGTGTGTGTGTGTATGTGTGTGTGTGTGTACATAAGTGTGTTTGTGTGTGTGTGTGTGTCTGTCTGTGTCTGTGTGTGTATCTGTTTATTGGTTATCCTCTCTGTGTCTGTGCTTCTGTATATTTGTGTGTATACGTGTGTGTGTCTGTGTGTTTGTGTCTGTGTATGTGTGTCTGTGTCTGTGTGTTTGTCTGTGACTGTCAGTCTCTCTGTGTGAATGTCTGTTTGTCTAACTGTCTATGTCTCTTTCTGTGTGTCTCTGTGTATCTGTGTGTGTGTACATGCATATGTGTCTGTGTGTGTGTTTGTGTGTTTGTGTATATGTTGTGTGTGTTAGCCATGCATAAGCTAACCATCCTCACACAGAATATCTGGATTGCTTTTCTTTATAGAATGTTGGCGAATCTTTCTCTTGTCCTAAAAGACCACTCTGGTTCTCAACTCTCTCTGTGAAGCCATGACAGGTTGAGTGATTTTCATGTGAGAGGAGTCTGTCCTATTGAAAATTGCTTTCCTGGATACAATATCACTTAAAAAAACACATCTCAACATTTATTTTCCTTATAACGTGATCCCTCGAGGGGATTTTTCCATCATCATTATCATCATCATCATCATCATCATCATCCTCATCATCATCCTCATCCTCATCATCATCACTATTATTATTATTACAGGATTATTCCATTATATTGTTATCTGTGTTGTTACCAGTGTGCTAAAGTTCATTGATGGCAGAAAGAAAGATTTTGTTTCATGTGGGTCATGGACAGCCACGATTTTGTTCTTGGAACTGAAAGATTTATTTGCATGCTCCCATGAGTAAATACATGCAAGTACAGAAAGTTCCTTGGTCTTCTACATGAGAGTGACATCCTCACATAGTCCTCAGATCTACATGAGAAACAGAGAATTTAGATGGGCAATGAAAAGTATGGTGATCAAAAACCAAGTTGGGGAGAAATAAGACAGTTTTCCACAATGTTTCAGGCTTTGGGGATTGGTAGACATACACAACCATCTTATTATTCATAGCAGAAATAGTCAAAATTAATAAAGGCAGAAATTTTAACAACATATTTATGCTGGCTAATTTAAATTCCCATATTTCATCTGTGGAACATTATATATACTCTTTCAGGTTCTTCTTGAAATTATTTGAAGAAGTGAAAACTGGTATGTGTTTATCTATTCACATTCATAAAGCATCACCGTTGCTCTAGTGATGAACAGATTGCACAACTGTCAAGAGACAGACTGACTTTCTTGCCAAAGAAAAAAATCTTCACCTTCATGGAGGCAGTTTCCTTCTTAGGTGCAGAAGTTTAAAATCCCCTGAGAATGCTTCCTACAGGTACCATTTCCTGTATATTGTAATATCCTAGAAAATGGGTTTCTTTTTGCATTTTATTTCAAGTGTTAAGATCTACAAACAAGTTT